>NC_056726.1:1612802404-1613021224 GCF_019279795.1 Protopterus annectens | reverse complement strand
TGATCAGAGGCTAGTGTATGTAACAGTGGTATATGGCCCTGTATGTCAGTCTATAGGGGGTGCACTATAACTAACCTAGGCTGTGCAACATGTGGGAGTATCAGAGGTAAGCTGCCTTAAGGTATCAGGATGTACATTACCTTACAATTCACCTTGGGTAAATGCAGGACTACTGTTTCCTGACATACAGACTGTTCTGTTTGTCAGTGTGATTGTGATGGTGTCAGTTATGCCTTGTTATGTAACAGATACATCCCATTGTGTCACCTGAGGTCTTTACCCCCTAGGGTTTGTGTACAGAGTGTAGATAGAGGCTGCTGTGCTATACTTCTACATTACTTACTGTTGATTGATTGTCATCCTGTGGCCCAGTCTGTCTTTACTGTTGTACTACTTGAAGGCCTTGTCCTGGACAGCAACATATGTAAACTTTTCCAGAATACTGTATTAATTTATCTGTTTGACAGTTGCATTAGTCTGTTTATATGTATTTCAGAGTCTAAACAGCTATATGACATGGCATATACAACTGTAATAGTGCACAAATAAAGCTTTCCCATGTATGCAAACCTGTGTGTGGTGTTATATCCTTTGACCTCTCTGTGGGTATATGTTGCAGGCAACGATTGTCATTTGCATGGGTGGCTCATACAGTGTCCAGTTGTTAAGGTGGCAACTGTAGGCTTAGTGGCTGTTCTGTATTGTGTGCACCCTCTACATATGTATCTTCCTATACATATCTGTGTGTGTGTATGTGTAGTATATATATATATATATATATATATATATATATATATATATATATATATATACATATATGTGTCTGTGTATATGTATCTTAGGAATGTTGATTGCTTCCACATTGTACATTCCCTATGGTACCCAGACTGTACTGCATGATATGTTACTGATACCAGCCTGACATCATACAGGTGAAATGGAGTACTGTTAACATTTTGAGCCCATGTTGTGTCAGGTCCTGGTTATGAGATTTGCAACAGTTGGTATTGTGGGGGGGGGATATCTATACGTACAAAATGTATGTTGCTTGAGCCCCCTCACCCCCATTAACAGTGCATGTGGACATATATGTTTTTGTTACGTTCTCTTTTATATCTGTAGATATATGTCTGTATATACATATATAGATATATATATTTATATATATATATATATATATATATATATATATTTATATATATATATATATATATATATATGTATATATATATATATATATATACACACACACACACACACACACACACACACACACACACACACACACACACACACACACACACACACACACACACACACACACACACACACACACACACACACACACACACACACATACATCTACAAGTTTAAATACATTTGCTGTACTGTTGAATGACTGTGCTGGATGATATGTTTGTGAAAACATCAGGGTTATGTATATCTCACATGGCTTAGTGGTTAATCACTTTGGCTATAGTGACCAGAGTCCTGGGTTCAAGCCTTGTAGTGGTTGTTTATTTTGTTGCTGGACAGAACAATGGCTGTTGGATACAGAGTGATTAAGGCACTTTTAAGCAGTTATAAGTTGGTTTGTGTGGGTTTGCGTGGAGGTAAGCACTTCTAACTTCCGGTTACAGTTTCTTATACTCAGTTAGCTTCTAAATTGCTTAACCTGTGTAGGCATTGCTTACCACCATGCAAACAAGCTTAACCCTGCTTACTGCTGCTTAAAAGTGCTTATTCTCACTTACCCCGGTGCTAATTTCTTTAAAAGAAAAGAAAAAAGAGTTGATAGGAAAGTCGTGAAAAAGGGGCACAAAGAGGGAAAGACAGTAGAGAAAATAGTTAGAGATGTGCAGGAAGGGTGCAGGGAAGGTCCATAGCTGCCCATTTCTTCTACAGCAACAGCTGTGCATATACACTGAATTTGGAGGAAGATTTGGACACTCCAACTCCCGAGAGAGGGGTGAGGCCAACAATAATATGTTGTGATGCCAATTAGACCAGATTACGTGTCCAGTGGACATGTGTGAGAAATGGACAGCTATGTATGGGGCAAGATTTTTGGGGGGGTCAGATTGCCCTTTTATTTTTCAGGTGAGAGTGGGGTGTTGGGGAGGAATAGTAGGTATATTTGCAGAGGTAGGTTGGGTAGGTTAACAGACAAGGCAAACAAGACGCATACAGGGGCGGTATATGACACATGTGGGGGGTAAACACCTTGATGGGGAGGGGTGTTGGGAAATCGGAAGCCCATGAGCTTTCTAGTGGAAACAGTGGGACTGAGGTCCACACCCATGTGCAGTCACCACTGCACCTTTACAGTCTCAAAGGCGGCTGTGCTGGGGGCTGAGTTAGAGAGCCAGGCTGACCCTCTAGTCATGACACGTGGCCCTCGAGCTGGTGTAGCAGATCTCCAAACTCCTGTTTGAGCTCGCTATGCACCACGACCCGGACCTGGCGACGGGTAACAGGCTCCTGTCTGCGCCCGCTCCCGGGGGGGGTGAGACCCATCCCCTGAGGCAGTTCCACCCAAAGGTGGTGCAGGACCAATGGACGAGGAGGTCCCGGGTTGGGCCCCAGATGTGCTGGTGACCAGTGCCACAGCCAGCTGAGGTGGGACAGGTGGATCTGCTAGGACCTGCATTCTCATACGTGCTATGATGTTTATGTTTTATCAACATATGTGGGTTAGTAATAGTCATCACTTTCCAGGATTAGGTATAACAGCATGCATAGATATTCCCATTAACCCAGACACCAGATATGGAACAGTTGCATAGCAAACAGAGCACATGCATATATGGGACCACAGTGGTAATAACAACAGCATGCAGGTACATTGATAGCACCATGCCTCCAATGTTGGAGCATTTCAACATAGCACATGCATAGAAACAGATTTAAATAATTATCAAACAATAGCACATATGTCCCAACATTACAGTTAAGTCATCACATACCAATTGAGTTGGGTATTTAGTTTATTGTTGCAGATATGGTGGGGGGAGAAAAAGATGCCAACTAGTATATTCCTGTCATTTGCATTATTTTCCTAGTCAGTTCTGTTATATGTAACTTACAAGTATTAGTACACTACCCTATTGCCTTAGTTTGGACATTGGTATGACTGTCGACAACTATATACATGAACTGGTTTTACCTGCAGTATACACCTCTTACCTGGTATACCTGTGGAGGAATTGTTTATTAACACTAACTGTTTCTACACATACTCCCAGATTCCATGTTGATGTTATGCACATACCTGTCCATCTCTTTTTGCACAGACTCTAGCCATGTCTTGACCACATGCTGGTGAACCAGGAAATATGTAGACTATTGCCCTCTTCAACTTTTAATGACTTACAACACTCTTATACAGGATTTTGTAGACAGTTATATTATGTAGCACAGTGTGTCTGACAGTGATGAATGATACCTTATTATTCAGAGCAACATCAACAATAACAATGTCATACAATACCAAAGTAAACAGTACCAGTACAGGGTATCACAATCTTTTATTTTTAGGCACAGTGTTTTTTATCTGATGGACCTGTGGGAGCAATGTTTGTTAGCACTCCCTTAATGTTGCCACACAAAGTACCAGATTTCACATTAGTATTATGCACATACATCTCACTCTGTTATTGTACACACTCTGGTCACAGCTTAACAACATGAGGGTGTAGTTGGGACATACTTTGCTTATTACTCTCATAACATTTTGGAGATTTGCTAGTGTGACAGGTTTGTTCTTATAGATGTGTGACAATCAGTTGTATTTCCTGTTTGCTGCCTAAACATCTGAGATCATCCCACTGATTTCCCAGGGGGACAGGCAGCAGATATTGGCCGATATACTGGACATTCTGGACATATCTGTACAGTTGTGGGGTATGATTCTGTATGCAGCCTACTTCCACTCCCGGGATTCAGACCATGGCTGTGTCTGCTAAAACTAATACACTGTCTATCACAGTTGTGTGTGTTATATAGATAAAACCGGTTGCAAGTGGCATTCCCCAGGGCTCAGTCCCAGGACCCCTCCTGTTTGGTATATACTTCTCAGAGGTACAGGCAAGCACAGGAGGACTATGGCTGACCAAGTTTACAGATGACTGCAAACTAGGGGCTATAATTGACTCTCCAGCTGACACAGACATCCTCCAAAAGGGTCTCACTGAGGCAGATGCCTGGTGTCAAAACCATGGCCTCAAGCTAAATGCCAAAAATTGCATAGTCATCCCCTTTGGAAAAAAACAAAGTACCCAAAAACTACCACATAGGTCATAGCCCCCTAAATACGGAAGACATAATAAGGGATCTAGGGACTCAAGTAGATAGTAATCTCTCCTTTGATAATCACATTGCCAAAGTGGTTAGAAAATCCTTCTATGTGTCCACCTAATCACAAAAGGGTTTGTATCCAGATCAAAAGAGGTCATTGTGCCCCTCTACACATCACTCATCAGACCCATCATAGAGTACAATGCCCCATTTGGGATGTACCTTACAAGACACCTGCAACAGCTGGAAAGAACACAGACGTACCTCACCAAGAAGATCACTGACCTCAAACAGATGCCCTATGCAACTCAACTAAAGAAACTCCAGCTGTACTCGGTTGCATACTGCCTACTCAGAGGTGATCTCTGCCTGACATACAAGGCCATGTCCAACCCAGAATTGATGGACATGCTCCACCTAAAGAAAACCATATTCCCTCGAGCAACACGCTCTAGGGATCTAAACCTCACCACAACAATAAATAGGATGTGCTGGAGGGATAGATTCCTGTCCCAGAGACTTCCCATGCTCTGGAACAAGATTCCAATCTACATTAGGCAGATCTCCTCACTAACACTCTTCAAAAAATACCTTGACGAGTGGATGGGAAACAGGAAGTTTACCCTGGGGATCACTTCAGTGGCTCTGTTGGACAGATGCACAGGGAACTAATCTAAGGGGTTGGCGAAAGCAAACACATGACGGCTAGGCTTATAAATGCCTTTGGGCAGATAGCCTAGTACCTACCTATGAACTTATGTTGTATATCTCTTATCTGATTTCTGTATATAATTCTTCTGTGGTTTTACATTCTGACCTTGTATTACAACACTGTTATACAGGATTTCGTAGACAGTTATATTATGTAGTACAGTGTGGGTGACCGTGATGAGTAATACCTTATTATTCAGAGCAAATGCAACAATAACAATGCCATACAATACCAAAGTAAACAGTACCAGTACAGGGTATCAATCTTTTATTTCTGTGCACAGTGTTTGTATCTGACGGACCTGTGGGATCAATGTTTGTTAGTACTACCTGAATGTTGCCACACGAAGTACCAGATGCCACATTAGTATTATGCACATACATCTCACTCTGTTACTGTATACACTCTGGTCACAGCTTGACAACATGGGGGTGTAGATGAGACATACTTGGCTTATTACTCTCATAACAGTTTGGGGAGTTGCTAGAGTGACAGGTTTGTTCTTATAGATGTGTGACAATCGGTTGTATTTCTTGTTTACTGCCTATACGTCTGGAATCATCCCACTGATTTCTCAGGGGGACAGAGTGACAGGCAGCAGATATGAGCCAATTTATTGGACATTCTAGACATATCTGTACAGTTGTGGGGTATGATTCTGTATGCAGACTACTACCACTCCCAGGACTCGAACCATGGCTATGTGTGTTAAAAATACAACAGTTCACATCTCAGTTGCATGTGCTATTTGGATTTTTTTGTCTGTATTTTCACTGTTTTCTATCTATGTCTCTCTCAGTTGTACTAAATGACCTCTGGAGATTACACCAGTCATATACAGACATTCCTACACATTTTATTTATGTTGCACAGTGTGGGTAACAGTGCTTAATACAACAGTACTATTTAGAGATTGCAAATCTACATTACCATATGATACCAGAGTAAACACATGCAGTCCAGCAGTTAGACCTTCATTGTCAGGCTATTATGCTTTTATTTACATACAACCTATATGAGACTCTTCCTGCCATATTCTCTGGTGTATGCAGTACTTGCCTTAAACAATACAGGTTTTATACAGGCAATTAACTTACTAATACTTTTAGATTTATTTCCTATGACAGTACATGCAAGAGTATTATTTACCTGCCTCACATCGCAACCTCTCCAAGCGACATCCATGGGCCTCCTGGTTCGCAGCCCGCTCACTTGCCACTGTGAAGGACATAAGAGGAATATTTAGCCATACCTATCCATAATATACATGAGCTGGCAATTATTAAACAGGTAGTGGAGTGATACTTACACACAGCTAGGACCTCCCCTGTACTCCTAGCCTTTTGGATCCACTGATCCAAGCGATCCCCCTTTCGCTGCTTCAGGTCGGTATAGTGATTCCTGACCTGCTTACCAGTTTGGGGTATGCAAGTGGCACTGGTGAGGTTACGGGCGAGATGGTCCCAAACTTTTGCTTCATATTGGGAACCCTGGTACTGGCCTTGAAGCAGTCTCTGCTCATGGTCTTTGACAAAGAGGTCTGCAATGATTCTGGACTCCTGGATGCCCTAGCGCTGCACCTGAAAGCACATACCCTCTCCCATTTCAGACATATGCCTACAAGGGGAAGCTACAACCAGTTATGAGATGTATTCCCACCTGTTGGGTTTAAATAGGGCCGATTTCCCACACTTTGCCGTGATTGGACAGTTTTGAAAAGGCTAAGCTATGGGCAAACCTGCTTACCTAAGGTTGGCATTGTTTAAAGGGGTATACCAATGGGAAAATTGAGTTAGCTGACCTACACATTGCTTACACCTACTAAGCTGGCCTGTGCAATGCTTATCATTGCTTAATATTTAATTTGCATTATATCTGATTTTTGGCATTGATTCATTACATGTTATATATGTGTCTGGTATCCATGATTCATGTGTACATACACTGTATGGGGTCCTTGTGTTTATTAGGGGACTTCAACACTTTATTACAATTACACCTTACAGCTGGGCTTACTGCAGTACTCCCGTTCACATATTTATGTTATGTAGTAGGTTATAGAACATAAGACTGTATATAGATTACTTTCACATGTTGTTTGATTTTCCTATAGTGAGGAATTGTTTGGTGATACCTCAATTGTATGTACTGCTGTGATGGGTTAGTGGTTAACTACTTTGACTATAGTATACAAGGTCCTGTATTCAAGACCTGCAAAGGCTGTTTATTTTGTTTCTGGCCAGAACAGTGGCTGTTGCATACAGAGTGATTAAGGCACTTTTAAGCACTTGTAAGCAGGTTTGCACAGGTTTGCGTGACGGTAAGCAATGCTAAACTCCGATTAAATATGCTTACAGAGAGTTAGCTTCAATATTGCTTAACCTGTGCGCGCAGTGCTTACCCCCATGCAAACAGGCTTAAATACACTTACTAGTGCTTACATATGCTTACTCCCGCTTACTACTGCTCAATAGTGCTTACACTTACTTACTAGTGCTTACTCCCACTTACCACTACACTAATTTAGACAGTAACGTCTAATGGTTCTTGGGAAGGTGAGGGAATTGGGAGCTGTATGCAGTTATCATTCATTAGACATTTTACCTTCCATTTGTATCCCTGATTCCTGTGTACATATACTGTATGGGGCACATATGATTATCTGTGGACTTTGCAACATTATGACACTGACACCTCACATCTGCATTTAATGCAGTACTCCAGTTCACAAATATATGTTATTTAGTAGGTTATGCAACTAAAAATATTGGTCATAAAGTGATTTGACATGGAAAATGGAATGTGCTGCAGTGGGACTCAAACCGGGAAAGACTGCTCGCAAGGCGAATTCTCTGCCTAATACACTATTACTGTATTGCTTCATTTGCATATATCTTGCTTTTTATCCTCTTCTGCCATTTAAGCTGCATTAACTGTAGCTAAGTGATGGGCAAACCCATGCACCTACGGTTAAATTTCATCTGTTTCATAAAACAAAATCTTTATATTTGTTGTTTTAACTAATGCACTTGTACACATGGGGGGATGTTGCTGGGGGGGTATGCATACACCTATGAGTGGTCTCGCTCATTGTTTTAGGACTTGACTGCTGTTCTTCATTGCAGCGGCGTGTATATTCTTAAAGCTCTGCTCTCAGACATGCCCCCTGCACTCTTACACACTCCGTGTAAGATTAAGAGCTCAGGCAGCACACCTTCATTAATATGCATGGCGCACTGCCATCCTGCTCCTAAATGTCCTGCATGGGAGGATAGTAAATCCGGGGGATAAAATTGGGAATTCAAATCAAGAAACACTGATTTTTGCAGGGAGACCCCCCCCCCCCACAGCACTTGCTACTTATGTATAACAATACAGAGATTGCATAATTACAAGTTAAGGGCATATTTTTCTTCTCTGCTGTTATAACAATTTCACATAAACACAGTATTTTACATATGTAGTTTCATGGATATTAACTTCTTTCATTTACCTTCCTTTCATTATTTCCCCTCATCATTTTCTACAAAACCATCTTTTTTATTTCTCATCATTTCTATTTGTATTATACAACAATTAATCAAATCTTCTTTTCCACAATACCCATTATTGATTTTTATACTAACATCATACTTTTTTTCTGTATTATATTTTCCATGCACTATTATATTCATCTTTATAGTTGGAAAACCTTCCCATTTAAACTCATTTTGACTTTTTCCATAAAAAAAATATTCTTTTTACAGTCCAAAAATAATGCTTTGTCATTTCTCTGTAATTGCAATCATTACATTTTTCTCCTCCATTGTTATATATTTCATATTACTTATTTAAAGGAATTTATGCAAGAATTATATTCACAAAAAAACTCCCATCTCAAAGAATTCTTCAGAGCTTTCCATTTTATTCATATTGATTTTAAACCCCATCCTTTTGATATTTCTACATATATTGTGAATAATGTGTCTCCCTTACTGTGTTAGACTTTTCCCTTATATCTTTTTTTAACTTCAGTTTTTATTTTCTGTAACTTAATGTCATAATCATATTCTTTTTTCCATTATCTTCTTTTTTATTTAATTTTCTTCCCTTTTCATTTTTTTCTGTCTTTCCATATTTCACATACAGTATTTCCATAACAATATACTTTCCTTCACCTTCTTATTTTAATACTCCAAAAAGTATATAGAGTCTAAATATATAGCTGGACTATTTTAAAATGTAAACCTTCTTCTTTTTTACTATATGCAATTTCACATCTAACTGGATTGAGTCTTGATCCTCAAATAAAAGTGAAAATTCTTGAACAATTATTTTCCCACTTTTCCAGGAAAATGTATATTTTATATATATATATATATATATATATATATATATATATATATATATATATATATATACATACATATATATATATATATATATATATATATATATATATATATATATATATATATATATATATGAAATTTCTAAAATTGACTAGGATATACAAATTTAACATTAGTACAATGCCTTTTCACCAACTAATATCTTTATGTTATCCAGAATTTATCTCCATTGTTCTAATGTTTTTCTGTCTTCACCATACTTACTGTAATTCCTAATATGTTTATTTTGTTTCTATTAAAATATATTTCATTTTATTTCTCAAAAACATTTTACTATTTGACTTATTTAACCTTAATAGAATGTATATCCTTGTCACAATTTCCTCATCCATGCAATATTTTTTACTATAACTAAATCATCTGCATATGAAAGAACCATAGGTCATTGCATGTTTTTTTTTCCATTTCCCATCATTCTATTCTCATTTCACCAGTACATGTTTTACATATTTTTCAATCTTTCTTTTCTAACCAACAATATACAATATGGTTACCAATATGTTTGCATTATTGCATTTCTTACTAGCACAAAGAACACATACTCATCAGACACTCATGTTTTATACCTTTTTCAACCTGTATTTTCTTTTCTAACCAACAGTGTACATTAACCTTCACCCAGGACATCTCATAATACTTTTTAATATTTTTATTGTTTTTTCAACACTATAATCCTCCAAAATATCCTGCATTGCTTAATGATTTACTGAGTCAAACGCTTTTGCTGCATGACATGCAACTAACCTCATATCTTTATTCTCCCTTAAAAATCTAGTTTTATTATTATTAGTTATTTTATGATTATTGTATTACTTCTGAAATTTCCTTCACTTGGTTTCCCTTTACTCCGCATATCCCTTCCCCTATAACTTCTTCCAAACTAGTCCACATTCTTTTTGCATTATTTTCACAAAGATTTTATAATTAGTATTCCTCTGTGTTATTGGCCTTCACATCTTAATAGGTTGGCATCTTTCTTCCATATAAATTCAATTAGCACAGCATATATATTTTCATCTTTTGTCCCATCTTCTAACCCCCTTTTCAGTATTCCCACACATACATTTTCCCTTGCACTCATCTCTTTATAATATCCATAACTCAGCTCATCCAAGATTGTTGCTGATTCCTCCTTTCCTTCTTTATAACCTCCTCTAATTCTTTTAACTCAATTCTTTCTTCTAAATTACATTTAACTTTATCTGAAATTTTCCTTACTTTCCATCTCCCACTTTTAACCTTTTTCTTAGTCCACACCAATTCTAAAAAAAAAATACTATCTCTATAATTTCTTTTTTTTACATTTTACTTTCCCATACTCATCTACCATTCCAGCTACCTTATCCACTCTACATTTTATTTCCTTTCCTAAAAAGGTGAAACTTCTTATTTTACTTCATTTAAAAATATTTCTGCCTATCTTAATTGTTTCCTTTCACCTGCATTTTTTTCTATTTCTCTTACATTATTACTTCTTTCCTCTGTCCCTTTCTCAAAATCTTTTACAATGTTTTTAAACTTTCCAATTTACTTCTTATTTTAGTCTTCCTTGTTTTTCCAGAAAAGACGTCTTGTTGTAGTTCTCTTTTAACAATACACATCATTTGTATACATTTCATAAAATACTCTCACTGTCATATGCTCCTGTCATATCTTCCACCTTCTTTTATGTTTTCCTTCTTTTTGCTCATAATTCTGTTAACCAGTTATTCTATTACCTTCTTTTATATTTCTTCTTTCTAACAGAACCACTACTTCCTTTATTTCAACTGAATACATAACCTACTCTAAAACTGTTTTAAAAATCCTCCATTTGTATGCCCACCCTACTTTTTGCTAGCTTCAAGTTTCTACACTGCATCACTTTTCTATCTCCTTTACAGTGAGAATGTTTGTTCTTTTACTTTTCTTTTCTTTCCTTTTCTTACCTTACAGTTAAAGTCACAAATCATTGCTATTGATGTTTACTATCATATTTTTAGCTCTTCAAACATTTTTTTTCTTTCTTACATGTTAACACACACAACCGCCATCTTTTTCTCAAGTTACATATCATCACCCTTTCTGGTATCAAAATTGTTACAAATGATATTTTTACTTCTTCTTCTCTTATTAACATCCCTGACCCAGAACATGTTTCATATTCAGCTGACAATATAATCGTTTCCCATACAGCATCATTCTTTTTTCATTTTTCTTGTATAACCCATCTTGTATCTGGTAAGCATAATACATCTGTATTTTTCTTTGTGCAGCATTCAACAACCATTAAATCCCTCATTTGATTTCTTATACTATTCACATTTAGTTCCAGAATATCCAAAATTATCCCTCTCACTTTTTTTGCATCTTTTTTCTCATGTTCTTATTTTTCTCTGTCTTTCTCTCCCTCACTGCCTCTAGATGTAGAATGTTTCTACTCTTGTTCTGCCCATATTTCGGAGTCAATGTCTTCCATTTCTTTATTTGCCAACCCATCTTACTTCTTTTCGGTTTGAATATGAATCTCTTATAACATTATTCCTTCCCTTTATTTTTTTTCCCTACACATTGAGTCTTATTTCTGTCACTGCCACTTTCTTCCCTACTTACTTTAGGCATTTCACTTTCTTCATGAACACTATTTTCTACAGATCGGCTTTTCCCCTCTCAGTTTCTTTTTCATGCATCATTTACTTTTCCATTACTGGACATTCAAACCAAAAATGGCCACATTCACAACATTTCCTACAAAAAGTTTTACAGTTCCTAGCAATATGGCTTTGCCCTCACATTGCCCACATTTTATTTTTGTACATTTCTGAACCAAATGTTTTACATACTTACAAACACAGACCTTTGGCTTGCCCCAATACTTATGAGTTGTCCTTTTGACATCCACTGTTATATTACCTGAAAAATGCTGTAATTTCTCCATAATATTTAGAGTAACCCACGCTCCTCTTCCCCCATCCAGATATTTCTACTATCAAACATTTTTTATGTCATGCACTTTATCCCATTTTGTCAGGGAAAAAAAAGTTTTAAATTTAAAATCCTCCATTTCTGAAGTTCTGAATTATGTAGTCAGTTTTCTTTTTAATTGCAAGACAGTATTCTGAAAAAAGAAAGTCACAACAATAACTAAGAGATGAGTGATGAAAAAAGAAAGTCTTTCCAATGTGACAAGTGATTTCTTTTTTCTCTATTTCATCAATAAACATTTCCGCACAGGAAAACATTTCAAACTTTACTTCCCAGACATCTTCTGACCCCAAGTATATTAGACCTCTTATGTCTCTTAAAGAAAATCATAATCTTCTGGCTTTTCCCATTTAGGGGTCGCCACAGCAGATCACCTGTCTGCTCATGACTGGCAGTGGAATTTTACAGTGTCAAGTTGCCAGCCTGGCGCCCAGACTTCTACAGAAGGCACACACATGCACACCTAGGGCCAATTTTAGAGTGTCCAAGTGACTCTTTGGGAGGAAACCTGAGCACCTGGAGAAAACCCACGCGACCACAGGAAGGGCATGTAGACTCTGCACAGAAAGCACCCCAGCCACGGATTGAACTGGAGAACCTATTGTTGTGAGGTGACAACACTAACCACTTCACCACTGTGGCCACCCTAATATAATATTGTCCATAATGTTATACAAGGTAATAGTAGCATTGTTCTTACTTCTTATGCTTACCACAGGTCTTTTTTTACTGAAGTTGCTGTCCTTTTGCTCCTATCAGCCTCCACTATTCACTTTGTACATTGCTTTGTGTTTCTTGATTTACAACACTTGCAGATGTTTTTTTTCTTTGCTTCATTTCTGTCATCTACATGCCGAGTTTCAGAGATATATTCAAAAAACTGATTCCTTCATCAACCAAATATTACTCTTTGTTTTCAGATGCTGTAATCTGCTTCTCTACCATGTTACCACTTTCATTATGTAACTGCACCTGTAACACTCATCTGGTTCTCTTTCCTTCATTAAAATTTCCAACACTTCTTTATCTAGACCTCTGCTCTCCAATTCTATAATTGGGATTTCCTCTCTCTCTCTCTCTCTCTCTCTCTCTCTCTCTCTCTCTGATTCTCTCTGTCTTCAACTGTTCTCCAGCAACAGTGTTTACTCCTTCCTTCTTCTTCTTCTTTCGGCTGCTCCTGTTAGGGGTTGCCACTATATTGTGGCGAATGTTTACTCCTTCCTCCATCTTGGAATTCTGCAAGCATTAGTGAAAGCCCTCTGGCTCCACCTAGTGATCAAATAATAGGGATCCTTAGCAGGGATTTCTCTTTTTCTGTGGTCTAGTCTGTGGAATACTACCTAGATCCTCTACTGAAAAGATGTCAATATATACATAAAATGGTTTTATTGTAAAGCCAAACAAAGGTCAACAATGCAAAGTATTCTCATGCAAACATGTGCACCTTAGAAAATAACATTCTATAATGGCAACCAAAGGAAAAATGCAAAGGATCTTTTGTTTGTTTTCAAAATCTCAGAGTTCTATAAGCACGTCCACAGTCTCTCACAAAAGTCTAATAATTCCCTTCTGGGTGGGAAAGAAATGCCATACCACATTGGTGCTTCCAAGAAATTCTTTACTCTCTGGATTAATTTATAGGAAATGTTATATATGTGCATATATATATATATATATATATATATATATATATATATATATATATATATATATATATATATATATATATATATATCTGTATTGTCTCTGGCATTCTTGGTTGGATTGCAGCTGAAAACAGTCACAAGACCAGTTCATTTACAAGGTTAACAAATGTAAAATAAGCAAATATCCAGGTTTCCTAAGATGTAATCCACAGTGATTCTTCTTAGAGTGGCATACTTCTAAGAACCAGTTTTCAAGGCACACTGTCAGTCTCTATAAACAATGAATGTCATTCCAAATTGCTGGGATTACAGCCTTTCATCTTATATATCATTTATGTGCATAGTAGCTTATATTAATTAAACCATGCAGCTATTCTCTCTGTCTAATACATAACAGCACCTCACTACTTAGAGTAACAGTTCTATGTACAGCAGGCCAAATTTTTATACACAATAATTTTATCATTTTTTGAAGAAGCAATCCTGTTTACAGCAATTGTTAGGACTATTTACAATATTTTAATCCTTCTGAGATAGTGTTGCACTGAAAACGTTACAACAACCCACCCCAAACATGAAACCCTTATGTTCAGACCCAGTCGACAGGCTATGAAGCATAATCAGGCCATCTGCATTTTGTTGGGTCCAGCCTGGTTTGTGCTCATCATGAATTTAAAAGCCTGCATGTCTTGTGTTCACATCCTGCTGAATATTTAACCATTACAGTAGAGCATGGTCTGTGATCAGTGTAAACGCTTGACCTAGAAGTTAGTTATTCAAAGTGTATTAGTCAAGATTGCAAGTGCCTTTGCATTACAGTTAATTTAATTTCCTGTTGTATGCTTCATGACAATGTTGCAGATGCTTTTGCAAAAAAATAACGTCTAGTATACTTGTTTGATTTTTTTAGTTACATTGTTTACTTGGGTTTTCTCTATAACCACACTTACAAAATGATTACATGGTAGATATTGAACAGTGGTTTATATATAACTGCAAAATATTATGAGTAATCAAAATAGCTTACCTTTGTAGAAGAGCTGCTGTTTCTTATTTAAATTGTAGTTTCACTACGGCATTATCATATGTTCATTTGCAGTGTGAGATATTCCACCTGCAAGAAAAGACAACTTGCCTTTCTGTAAAGTAAGAATCTATTTCTGATGTATTAAATGAGGAAGTACAGTAGTCTATTCATTAATGTAATTTATGTATTGGGGAAGTATGAGTTCAGTATTTCATGATATCATGGCATAGATTTTCAGTTCTGAGAAAAATATTCAGAGGTCCAGTCTTATCAACAAAATAAAATGCACTAACAACATACTTTTTGCCTCAAAAAGTACTAAATTGGCATTACATATGGTAAGAAGGTTATGTCAATTTCAAGAGATTTATTACTTACACTTGCTTTAGAACACGACCAACACACTTTAATGAAAGTAGTGTCCACTTGATTGCCAATCATTTGCTCTTAATAGTAGAATAGTTTGTTGCACCTCTACCCAATTTTTCATCGGTTCATAGGTTCATAGAAGGTTACTAGGCTAACAGCTCAAGAGCCTTTCCATCACAGCCACTATAACCTGATTTTACCCAGTATATATCCCCCAAGGCAGGAGGATGTTTTTGTGACTATGCCGTGAGTATTTTACATATTTTAGAGATTGCCCCTGCCCATAAGAGACATAGCCACTACCCCCAGGTGTGAATTTGTGATTCCCTATCTATCAATCCAAATTGCTCTTGAAAAGGATCAATGAAGGGCTCTGCTTAATGTGTCTTTCCAGCATGTTTTGTTTGAGTCACTAGGTTTAGATCTGTAGAATGGGTGACCCTCATACTGTTTGTCTTGCAGATAAGTAGTAGCTCCATCAGGACTGGATTTGTGAGTTCCTTGTATGTCAGGCATAGGTTACCTCTTATTATTCGGTAGGGGACAGAGTAAAAGGAAAGGGTGTTTAGTCTATCTGTATAGGACATGTTGTTAACACTCTGTATTTTCTTTGTGAAAAACCTCTGAAGTTGCTCCGGCTGTTGTAAGTGCTAATTAAGTACATTCCAAATGGCACATTGTTCTGGCTTATTGGCCTAATAAGGGTTGAGTACAGTGGGGCTATAATCTCCCTGGATCTGGATGCTATACCTTTACTTATAAGTTGTGCTACACAGAAGGACCTCCTTACCACTGTGGGCACGTGATGGTTAAAGTTCAGGCTACTATGTATCTGTGTACATAGATCCCTCACTTCTGAGTCCACTTTTAGGGGTGTGCTGTTAATGTTGTACTTTGAAGGGGTATTTGGTTTCCCAGATGGTACGATAAAACATTTTTTCACATTTAATTTTTGGCCATGGCTCTAAAACCAAACATTTGTCTGATTTATACTCTCTTGAAGGATATCTGTATCTCTGAGGGATTCAATGGTTACCCACAGCTTGCAGTCATCAGAAAACATTGTCATTCAAAGGCCTACTACATTAGCCTTGGCATCCAAGAAGTATATTCAGAATAGGAGTTGTCTCAGCACTCAGCCCTGTGGCACACCATTAGTAATTGGCCTCTTGTTGGAACTGGATTCCCCCACTTTATCCACATGTGGAGGGGGAGTATCCATATTCATCACAGATACCCATACCTCCAGGCTAGTGGCACTGCACGAAGCATCTGAGATCATACATGTGCAACTAACAGTGGGCAAAACTGCCTTCCAGTTTGTAGCATGCTACAGACCACCCTCCCAAACTCAGGAACCCCACTTGGCTTTCCTGAAGACACTGGAGAATATGAAGGTCTCTCCAAACACCATTATATTGGGTGACTTTAACTACCCAAACATAGACTGGGAGCACTACTCAAGCCCCAACACCCTAGTGGTTCCTAGAATTTATAAACTCAAATGCTATGGAACAACTGGTCACCACTCCCACAAGAGGGGAAAACATATTGGACCTGATCATCACCAACATGGGGACTCTATGTTCCATAACCAGAAGTATACCCCTCATTGGTAAGATCTGACCATAAATTAATCACTATGGACATCCATATCCCGTCCCCACCCCCAGCAAAGGAAACCACGGTCAAAAACTTCTCAAAAGCAAACTTCTCACTTCTCAAAACTGAGGTGGAATCCTTCAAAGCCCCAGGGCCAGTGAAAAATACGGCCCAAACCACAGAATCCTTTACAAATGCATTCAATGGATACCTACAGGAATGCATGGATTGTGCTATCCCAAATAAAACCAAGACACACTCCTCCAAAGGCTGGAGACCTGTCTGGTGAACCCCAGCCATAAATAAGCTGTACAACAGAAGGAGGAAGCTACTACATGATAGAGCAAAATCCCTGAAAGGTAAGGCAACTCTGATCAGTACTAGCAAGAAACTACGATCCCTCATAAAATCATCTAAGGCTAGCTTTGAAAGATAAATTGCACAAGACGCTAAACATAATCACGAGGCTTTCTTTAGTTATGTCAGAAACCTGGGTGGAAACTCCCAGATATGCTCTGAGTTAGTGCAAAATGACAAAAATACACTGAACCCACAGACATTGCCAACATCCTGGCAGACAGGTTCAGTGCAAACTTCTCCCCCCCCTCCCCCCAAATGAGTAAATGACTATCCCAACAGAGTGTAGCCTCCCTGACATCACAGATGCACAGGTGAGAGCTGCCCTCTCCAAAGCAAAAACACAGCATCAATGGGATGGGACGGTGTCCCGGGCTGAGTTTTACATGAGCTCCAAGAAGAACTGAACCCTCACTTAAAATCACTGTTCAGTCTCAGCCTTACAACAGGATATGTACCCAATGAATGGTGTACATCAACAGTGGTCCCACTCCATAAAAGTGGTGCCACAACTGACCCCGGAAACTATCGACCTATAAGCCTAACTAGCCTGGTCTGCAAAGCTATGGAGCATATCATCATGGAACTCATAAACAAAGACATTGGGAACCTCCAAACACTGGATCCTACCCACTTCGGCTTTGTTAAGTGCAGATCTTGCCTCTTGAACCTGGTCAATTTCTTTGAAACAGTCACCAAGGCCATAGATGAAGGGAAGGTAGTCCACACAGCCTACCTTGACCTTGCAAAAGCCTTCGACACAATACCCCACTCGGGCATCATAAATAAGCTCACCAGCTTAAATATCAACCCTATGTCACAAGATGGGTTGCAAACTGGCTTAGGGATAGAACCCACATGGTCAGAATTGCAGGTGCCATGTCAGACTCTAAACCAGTTACAAGTGGCATCCCACAAGGCTCAGTCCTGGGACCTCTCTTGTTCGGTATATATTTCTCTGAGGTACAGGCTAACACAGGAGGACTATGGCTGACAAAGTTTGCAGATGACTGGAAAATGGGGTGCATAATCGGCTCACCAGCTGACACAAGCATCCTCTAAGAAGGTCACACAGAGATGGATAACTGGTGCCAGAGCCATGGCCTAAAGCTAAATGCCAAAAAGTGCATAGTCATCCCCTTTGGGAAAAAGAAAGTGCCCACAAATTACCACATAGGTGGTAATCCATTAAATACGGAAGAAGTAATTAGGGATTTGGGGACCCAAGTAGATTGCAATCTCTCCTTTGACAATCACATTGCCAAAGTGGTTAGAAAAACATTCTATATAGCCCACCTTATCACAAAGGGGTTCACATCTAGATCAAGAGAGGTCATTGTGCCCCTCTACTCATCACTCATCAGGCCCATAATTGAATACAATGCCCCATTTGGGATGTACCTTACCCGACACCTGCTACAACTAGAAAGACCCCAAAAGTACCACACCAAGAGGATCAAGGGACTCAAACAGATGCCCTACGCAGTTAGGCTAAAGAAACTCCATCTCTACTCAGTTGCTTACCACCTACTCAGAGGCGATCTATGCCTGACGTATAAAGCCATGTCCAACCCAGAATTAATGGACATGCTCCACCTCAAGAAATCCAAATCCATCAGAACTACATGCTCCAGTGACTTAAACCTCAGCACAGAAATAAATAGAACATGCTGGAGGGACAGATTCATATCCCAGAGGCTCCCCTCACTCTGGAACAAAATCCCAATCCATATCAGACAGAGCCCCTCAATGACCCTCTTCAAGAAGAATCTTGATGTTTGGATGGGAGATCATAAATTTACCCCTGGGATCTCTTCTGTGTCACTGCTAGACAGAAGCATGGTAAACTAACCTTAAATGGGCTTTCTTCTGTAACCAGAGGCACAGTCAACTAATCTAAGAAGGGTGGCGAAAGCCAAACACACTCTGGCTAGGCTTGTAAATGCCCTAGGGCAGACAGCCTAGTATCAACCTATGAACCTATGTATCCTATCTGTGAACCATTTTGCTACCCATCTGGTAACATAGGGAATTATTCCTAGTTTTGTGAGTTTACTTATAATACCTGAGAGGGGAAATTTGTCAAATGCCTTGGCCAGGTCGAGTACTATTTTGTCCTCTTCCATGACTTTTGTGACTTCTTCAAAGAAGTCCACCAGATTTATTAGGCATGACCTACCCTTGCCAAAGTTGAATTTGGTTGGGTCCAGTGTTTGGAGGTTTTCCATGTCATTATTTATCAGGTCCATAATTGTACTTTCCATGGCCTTACAAATAAGCCTAGGCAAGCTTATAGGTCTGTAATTTCTGGGCTAAGTTGATGGCCCTCCTTTATGTAGAGGGAAGGCTGCAGTTGTTCTCCACTCTATCAGGACAAACCTGGTCTGGACACCATAGTTAGAGATCCAACTGGGCCTGATAGGTCCTGTGTTAAGCTATTTAAGAAGCAACCTAGTATATCATCGGGTCACATTAAAGCCATGTTTTTAGCTTTAAAGAGTGCAGAAGCAACCTGTTTCTTGGTAATAATTGGCAGAGGAGTGGTGAAGAGTATTTCCTGGGGGAGAACTGGAGGTGGTGGGGAAATGAAATTTGAGCTGAATTTATCAGCCAGCAGATTTACTATATCTTCTGGCTGAGTATAGGTGATACCATCTATAACTAATCCTGCACATTCCTTGGTTCTGCCATTAAGATTGCAGACATAAATGAAAAATGCCTTATGGTTATCCTCATCCTTGAAGGCTATTTTTACCTCAAAGTCTGCTTTGAGATACTTGAGTAGTTTCCTAATTCACTTGTTTATACTAATGAGGAACTTATTGCCTTGTGTGCACATTCCCTCTTACTTCTCAACAAGGTTTTCTTCCTTTTGCTATTCAAACTTTTAAGACTAGGGATCTACCTGGGTGGCATATGCTTGCAGTTTGATCTGGAATTACTTCAGTTTGATACTACCATTTCTATGCAGCTGTTTATATGGTCATGCAGAGCATTTGTGTATGCCTCTGCATAGGCTTCTGTGTTTTCTGAATTTGGGGCCATCACTTAATATGAGGTAGTTTGCCTTAGAAAAGTTCTTACAGTTTTTGGGGTTAGGTGAGGTGACTAATTTTACCTTTATTTCAAGGAAGACTGCTTTGTGATCTGATCTTAAAAGTGAGGACATCACACTAGGGTGGGTTCAGCACTCTCCTATATTTGTGAGTAGATCTAGAACATTTGATCCTCTTAGTGAAAGTGCAGACTGGCTGCTCCAAGGCACTTGAATTTACAAACTCAAGAAATCTTTGTGGCCGCATGTTAGTGGTCATGTATGCCTCCCAGTTAATGGATAGTTAGTTAAAACCACCCATAACTATGGTATTGGGCTGGATGGTGAATGAATCAAGTAATTTCAAGTATGACATGAGGGCATCCTGGTTCATGAAACAGGACCTGTAGCTACCAAGAATATGATAATGGATTTTTCTCATGGTTAATTGGACATGGAGTAGCTCAATTATTCCATATTGCTTGACCAGCCTTGAGGTGTGCTTGTTCTTTGTGTAGATAGACACACCTCTGTCTTTCCCTCTTTCATGTTCAGTGGATGAATGGAATGTATGATGGGTTTTATAGCCTTGCACTGCTGGAGTGCTTTCAATGGCTTTAAGCCATGTTTTGGTAACTGCACAGATGTCAGCATTCTCCAAGGTGAGGGGAGCTTCTAGGGAGTGCAGTTTCTTGTTGAGACTCCTAGCACTGAGAAGTAACACCTTCAGCTTGTCCTGAGTAGCTTTTGTTATATGATAAGGTTTGTTATATGATAAGGTTTGTCTGTTTGGCAATGTCTAAAATAAGCACTATAGGATAATATTTTTGCCAATATCTGAAATACTAGAGATGACAGGCTAAGACTATCCATGTGAAAACAACATGGCCTTTCAACCATGTCCTCCCAGGCTGACAAATATTGAACCCCTTTGGAATGACACCAGCAGCCAATCCAATTTTTGAAGTCAATCATTTTCTGTTGGTATTGTGGCATCATCGTTGAGGACAGTAGAATGCTGCTCAATGTTAGGTTCATAGCATGTAACACATATTCTGAGAGTTCAATCATGTCTCTCTTCATATAGTCCAAGAAGGTACATAATTTATGCCCACTTGAACTATGACTGAGTCATACTGGTACTTAGGGGTAAGTGACCTGAGTGCTTATGTAATCTGATAGATCCTGGCCCCTGACAGGCAACTAAATTTAACCTTCTCCTTATTCAGTCTTGTAAGGGGGACATTGGTGTGTCTCACAATAGAGTCTTCTATGACCACAATGTGGGATTGCGGAGTGTTTCACATTATGGAGTTGATAGATGAAACGCAATGAGATATGGCTAATGGGCTTGGTATTTGAGAGACAGTGAGATGTGACTTTATGTGTTGTGCTGGTAAATGTCTTGTTTGTGTGCATGTGGAGTTTCTGAGGACTGAGCTTGAAAGGCCTTTGAGGTTTGGATAAGTTACATTTGAACACATCCGAATATGTAGGTCTACATGCGTGGTCCTTTGTGTGTGCAGTGAGTAGCATGTGTGAGTCACTGACAACCTGTTTGTTGCATATTGTGTCTATATTTGAGAGTCTGGCCTCCAGTGTCAATGTTCAACTACATTTCTCACATACTATATTTAACCGTTGGAGAATTAAGGGGCTGTAAGTGTACATGATGCAAATGCTACATTGCCTGAGGATGCTTATTTCCACCAAGCTAGAAACAGAGGTGGTAGGAAAGTGTCCATCCATTGCTGGAGGTCCAGCTGTACTTTTCAAGGGATAGGAGTGGAGGGTGTTTATAACTGGATGGGGGAGGGATGGAATCAGCTAATCTAGACAGTGATGCTTTTCAGGACCCAAACCAGATGCTGTCTTAGCTGTGACAGTTACGGGTGCTATGATAAGGTAATACAGACCTAAACAGTCCTAACTGAATAAGTGCTGCTCACTTTGAAAGCTAGTTGCCCTTTGAGTATCATAGAGCTGAGGTAAAGTTATGAGGTGTTTGATTTTTTTTTTTTTTTTTTTTAACAAGGAAATTTCAAGTTCAGGAGATTATGTATATACAAGGAATCATTAACCACCTCTGTGCTTTCTACCAGCAGTTCCCAAATCAAACAAGTGAAATCAAAGAAGTCCACCAGAATGAGCAGGCAGGACCTGCCCTCGATGAAGTCAAAACCAGGAACAGTTAGAAGACCAAACAACACATTTGCAGAAAAATGTAAGTCCATTCCAAATACTGTAGTACCAATAAGTCCTTTAATGTAGCACAAAAATAAAAAATGTTTAAGATATATTATAAAACAAAGGTGAACACAAAGCGCCTTTCGTCCCACCTGGTGGTGAGACTTCTTCATGTAAAATCATTCACTGAGACCAGTACATTTAAATACAGTCCATGATGCAATAATATTACTAATCAGCCAATGTGTGAGGGTGATTCCTAACACAATAAGTAATAGTATAAAAATCCACTCAGTGAGTAAATTCTTTTTAAAAACCCATTTGGTCCTGTTATTGCAAACAAGTGCATATTTATATATGTATACTCATATGTTAGATAATAAAAAATAATGAATCAATTCATGGGAAGTGACTGGAGGTGATGAGGGGGGTGAAATTTGAGCTGAATTTATCGCCAGCTGGTTTGCTATTTATTCTGGCTGAGTATAGGTAATGCCATCTACAGACAACTCAGCACTTTGTTGAGTGTTTCCCTTAAGATTTAGACATAACTAAAAAAATGCTTTGCAGTTATCCTTTGCTTGGGAGGCTATTTTAGTCTTGTATTTAGTTTTTGAAGACTTGACTACTCCCCTGATCTGTCTGTTGAGACTATGAGGGACTTTTTTCTCTGTTGTGCAGTCTCCCACTTACTTCTAGGCAGGAATTTCTTCCTACTGTTTTATAGTGTATATATGTCAGGGGTCCACCAGGGTGGCTTGTTTTTTCCGGCTAGGCCTCAGTTTAATTCAGTCGGGTACTAGGACTGCCATTTCTATGCAGTTGTTTAAGTGATTGTACAGGTCATTTGTGTATACATTTGCATAGGCCTCTGCATTTTCAGAGTTAGGGGGAGCTTTAAAATTATCCATGCTATCACTTCATAGAAGGTAATTTGCTTTGGTAAAATTCTTTAGGATTTTATGGTTTGGTGGGTGGTTCTACCCTTACATTTATTTCAAAGGAGACTGATTTATGATCAGATCTTAACAAGGAGGACATTATGCTGGGAGGGGGTGCAATGCTTCTACATATTTTTGACTATTATGTCAAGGATATTTGAGCCCCTAGTGAGAGTGCAGCCTAGCTGTTCCAGAGCATTTGCATTGACAAAGTCCAGGAATCATTGAACCTGCATTTTAGTGATCATATGTTTTACAGTTTATGGAGGGGTAGTTAAAATCACCCATGAGTAGTGTGTTGGGCTGATAAGTGATTCTAGTAACTTCGGGTATGCTGAGTGTTTTTCATGATTCATAGTTGGGGACCTATAGTTAGACATGATCTGGTGGGTGATTTTGCCTATGGTCAGCTGGACATGGAGTAGTTCAAGTGAATCATCCTCCCTGACCAATCTTGAGATCTGATTGTTTTTTAATGTAAATGGAAACACCACCTCCTTTCATTTTTTTCCTTTTCAGAGGGTGGTCTGAATGTGTAATAGGCACACACATCAACATTTTTCCTGGGTGAAGAGAGCTTCTAGGGACTGCACTTTCTTGTTAGGATGCCTAGCACTGAACAGCAGTATCTTCAGCTTGGCATTAGAAGACTTTGATACATTGGTAGGTCTTTTGGTCTGGCACTGCCTAAAAAAGACAGTATAGGGGTGGCTAATGCCTTGGCCAGTACTCAAAAGCATAGTGGAGAAAGGTGCAGATCATCTCTGGCAAAGCAGCATGGCCTGTCAGTTATGTCATCCCAGGCCGACAAATACTGGATCCCCTTGAAATGACACCAGTAGTTTATCCAATTATTAAAGTCAATCATTTTCTGTTTGCATTGTGGTATAATTCTTGGTGAAGGTAGAATGCTGCTCAATGCAAGGCTCATACTAGCCTGTGACATGTATTCAGAGAGGCCCACCAAGTATCTCTTCATATACTCCAAAGAGATATGTCTCAGGTCATTCTCACCCACATGGACTATGATTGAATCATACTGGCACTCGTTGTTGAATGATCTAAGTGCCTGCATGGTCTAACGAATCTTAGCCCCTAATAAGCTACTGACTGTACCCTTTGCTTTACCCAGCTTGGTGAGGGGGGCATCCATGTGTCTTACGATGACGTCTCCTATGACCAAGATGTTTGAATGTGTGGTGTTTAGCCTTAGGTGCTTTCTGCTATCTTTCATTTAGTTTGTCTACTGATTTGTCAGTATGTGAGAGTCATGTCTCAATTTTCATAACATAACTACTTCTCTCACATACTGGGTTTGTTTGTTCAGGATTAACTGGTTGGCAATACACATGAAAAAATTGCTAAATTGCCTTAGGATGCCCATATCCATCAGGATGGCCACAAAGATATCAAGAAAATGCATATCCATGGTTTCTCTTTTTTTACTATGGGTTACCCAGGGAAGAGAGTGGGGAGATTTAACTGGACTGGGGTGGTAGCCCACAGACAAAGAATGGGTGCTGTACCCAGTCTGAACTGCAGCTACCTAACAAGCTGAAGCTGCTCTGTGTGAAACTCAGATGCTCCAAGGGCAGCATGAGGACTGGAGGAGGGGGCAGAGACAGTTTTGCTAAGGGAAATGTTAACTTGATAGCATTTGCAACTATACAGGGCACTGCTAATCACCACTGTGCAGAGAGTAGCCTAGAGTAAACACTTGGCTTATATAGAATTAGAAACACAAGTTTTACAACAGCAAGGCTTACAGACCAATTGGTAAAATACATAATAAGCTCTCACCAAGCACCCCTTAACTCAGATAGATGTGCTACAATACATTTCTGTCACAAGAGTGCAGTCAGAAAACCCTGTTCATAATTTAGAGCTCAAGTGCAGGGAAGCCACACAGTCTAGATACTACTGTCCTGTAAAACTACCAGACGCAATGTAATTAAATCCTTGTCTAGCTAGGTGTTATCATATTTGAGATAGAGTTTTAGGACTATGTGTGTAAATGTCTCTAAGTTCACAAAGGCATCATATATGTCAAAAGAGAGAACAGTATAATGGTGTTATTGAAAAAGTCATCTCTTATCTGACTACAGCCATGCCAGTGATCTGCCATTATCTCTGATACATGCAATGTGATCAAGAGTGTTGCTTTCTCCTATCTTTCTTTTAGTTTGTCAACTTTCAGCAGCACTGGATAACTGCTAAATGTTAAAATTTATGTCAGTGGTGCAACACACAACACACTCACATTTGGTGCTTAAAGACCAGAAGGTTGTGGGTTCTATTCTCACTCAAACTGGTTAGATTGCTGACTCTGTAATGCAGCATTACAGAGGTGCTGCACTCCTAAATGCGCCATCCTTCAGATGAGACATCAAACCAATGTCTATCTACTTGAGTTGGTTTTAGTTTATGTGGATGCTCCCTGGGCACTTGCTGAAAAGAGTAGGGGGCATTCCCTGATGCCCTGGATAAATATCTCCAGCAGTATAAATGCCAACTCAGGTCTCTCCTACAAAGTGATCATAAGCACAGTGGGACTAACCTTTCAACAAAGAATAAATACATGCTGTTCAGCTTTCTACAATCATTAGAGGACATGACAGTTCCATTGCGTTTTTTCAGACTAACACAGTGGCGTGTTTCTACTAATGTTTCTTTATCACCCATTGTTAATCATTTATTTTATTTATTTATGTATTTGTTTTCCTTACACTTGTATATTTTTCCCCTGTGACTGCTGCTGAACTAAGAGAGGTGTGTCTGTCTGTCCATGGTTTTAGGGCATTAATGTGTATATTTGTTCTTGCATTCTCTTACCAGTCTATTTAATTTTGTAGTTTACATCAGTTATTGTTTCTGCTATTTCAAATGAGTTTTGCCTCTTAGGTAAAACGCTATTTTCTGCTGAGGGACCAAAAACAACACCTGGCCTTCAGATTTGAATTGTCTGATCCTTGCACTTATAATGCACACCCTTAGTTATATAGCCTGTGTTCTTTCCATATAATCCCACATAATAGGCATTACTACCTTCATCCATATGAGTCCACATAATGGGAATTACTTCTTTAATCCATACAATCCCACATAATGGCTATTACCACTTTCATCCATATAATCCCTCACAATGGCCATTACTATTTTCAGATTTTTGTTTAAGTTGCTGTTGTGTTCTATGGCATTTATAAATGAGATTTTTCTGGCAATATGTTATACTAAACAATGGTGTCTGTCATATAACAAATCAAAAGGCCTGAACCTAATCAAAGTTTGTTGTACTTATCTAATGATAAATAGGAGGTAAGGTTTTAAGTGTCCCCAGTCTTACAATCTTCATCAATAACTTTCCACAGCATAAATTCTTATGTTATCTTATTTTTTAACAATAAAAATCAGAGACGGCATGGTACAGTTTGGTTTTGGAACTGCTTGACCTTAAATTATTGCCATAATTGCTGCATTATTCTTGACTTAAGTGGACTTCAAAGGACAGTGAGTTTTTCATTAGGTATCCATACTCTGGAAATTAATAAGGCTATCTTCTTAGCTATAGATTTTGAATTAGATTTTCTTAGAGGAATAGATTTAGGATAATTAGATGCATATTCTAAAATAACCAAAATATATTGCTGGATTTTACCAAAGACCCACCAACATCCATTGACACACATTCAAATGGCACCTCTATAATAGGCATTGGAAGGAAAGGAATTTTGATGCCCTGGTAAGTGGCCATATTTAGATATTCAGATAAACCATCATAAGTTGTCAGATTCCTTGGATCATTGGTTTAGGTTTGACTATTCCAAGGTCTCCCTGGTGCAGTACCATGTACTAAATTCATCATTGGGGTTCTGTGCTTGAGTAATAATAGTAGACATAGTACAGCCTCTCTGTCTTTACATACTCTGTACATTAAATCATTTTACTACCTGTGCTAAGAGTATGAAATAGGAATACTGTGCTCATCTTTTGCACTTCTTCAGACAAAGCAGAAATAAAACACATTGCATTTTATATTTACTGTGGTCATCTTCTTCTCCTATAAATCTAGCAATTAGATTAAGGTGTTTGCCTTGCAAACATAAGGTGCAGGGTTTGAGTCTCACAAGGGATAATTGGCTAGGCTTAAAATGGCTTGCAAGGCAGTTAGCTTAGTACTAATCTATGAACCTATGAACCTATAATAGTTTTCCTTGCTCTACTCAAAAGTGCTATTCTCCCATTATGCAGTTTTAAAGTTTATCCACTTGCCTGGATGTCAACCAGTTTTGCAGTTTCCTCAGTGTCTGCCTGTCAAGAGGTAAAGGGCAATGCCTCCTTTTCTGCTACTACATACTTTGGAGAGTCAGTATCTAACTCTTCTCCAAAAAAGACAGTTCATACTAGTTTTCATTAGAGCCAGTTACAGATTCTGCCTTATGCATTTTTTTCTTGTTCTTTTCCTTTGTAATCCCAATACATATAACACTCTTTTTGGGATGATGGGGTAGCTGTATTTTGACTCAACAGGACTATCATTAACACTATTGTCAATGTTATACTGCCTCTTAGTCTGCACTACATTGCCCTTTTTCTTTCATTCTATTTGTTGTTCTCCTTCTGTCTTAGTGTAAGTGAGCACCAGTCTCTCATTTCTTTTTTCTCCAATAGGTTGCTTTCTCTCTGCAAACATATCTCAGAACAAAGCTTATCTTCAGTCTTTCTTTATCTTCTACTTGTAAGTACCTATTGCCTAGAGCCTTTTCTTACTTTAATTGTTTACACCAATAGAAATGGGTTCAGAAATCTGTTCAGGTATTGTTTCTTCCTGTTTAATACACTAGCAAAGTTTTACTTATGGTTAGGTTTAGCTTCTCAGTAGTCACCTGTTGCATAGAAGTCTCCATTTTGGGGGCTTTCTATTTCAGTTTTAAAAAAAGTTAAATATCTGCTCAGTTATGCATTCTCCATATGTCTCAACTTCATTTGTTTGAAATAAACTATACAGCTGGTCATTACAGAAAAGAACTACATCTCTGACCTGTTGACTAGCTGATTCCTATACCAAGAGTACATGGTTTTAATCTCGCCACCATTCCTACTATGTCACATCGAGTGTATCACTTAATTGGACAATGCTTTGTAACAATTCAGAATATTGGCTAGGTTCCAAAATTGCTTCCTGGACTGCATGCCTAGTAACTACCTATGCGCCTCAGTGACTGACTCCATCTCTTCAGTTCTCTTAGTCACTTTACAACACTTTCAGGATTCAATATTTCATTATTAAACTCTCTTCCTTATTTTGATTCTGTTACTGCAAGCTGTTCTGTCATGTGTGTGATATATCGCTTTAAAATTTTATCGGAAAATTGCAGGTTTTTTCTTCTCTTTGCAAATGTATCCAAATGTTTGTACTTCTGTAGGCTTTGTCACATTAAGACTAAGAACTGGGTAGGAGTTTTAGGGATACAGTTACAGCACTGGTATGGTTATAAAATTTTAATATGGTTAGGTGATAAGAAGGCTGCGTAGTTAAGAAGCATTCAGATAATAGTAGTTCATAGGATCATAGGAGGTTACTAGGATAATAGTCCCAGGGCCCTTACAATCCTAGCCAAGTTCAACCAATGTTCCCAAGGGTGTATGATTCAAGCAGGCACTAAAATCAGTACCTAACAGCCCCAGTCCAAGGGGCATGATCACTTATAGTAAATTGTGTGTGTGTGTGTGTGTGTGTGTGTGTGTGTGTGTGTGTGTGTGTGTGTGTGTGTGTGTGTGTGTGTGTGTGTGTGTGTGTGTGTGTGTGTGTGCATGCGCATATAAATACATATATCTTTGTGTATGTACATATATATATATATATATATATATATATATATATATATATGGGTCTACTTTCATACATATATAAATCACCGACACACACACACACATCCCATAACCCCAAACAACCGACAACACACCACACCGGCTATATAACATACCGAACAACAAAACACCGACACAAAATACCAAATACACAAGCACACAACAACACATCCACTAACCTAAACTAAACCCTAACCCTAACGTCCGACACTATCAGACACTTCACCTGACCTGCACCCTAACCCTAACTCACTTACCCACCCCTAACCCAAGCACCGACACCATCGACACTTCACCTACCTGCACCCTAACCCTAACTCACTTACCCACTAACCCAAGCACCGACACCATCTGGCACTTCACCTACCTGCACCCTAAACCTAACTCCTGCACCCTAAAAACTCACTTACCCACCCCTAACCCAAGCACCGACACCATCGACACTTCACCTACCTGCACCCTAACCCTAACTCACTTAACCCGTCCCAAAACTACAGTCCCTCACTATCACACACTTACCTAACCCAACCCTACCTCCGACACAAACACACACTCACCTGTCCCACAGCCTAACCCGACATCCCACAATTTAGACACTTACCTGACCGCTCTAACTCACACTGTCGCACACTCATCATGTCATATCGCACATTTCCTTGTCGGTCTTTCCGCTGTCGGTAATCTCCTGTCGGTGAACCTACCTGTCGGTCGTTAGTCTCCTGTCCAGTGTGTGTGTGTGTCGGTTGGTCTCGAGTAGACCCATATATATACACACACACACACACACACACACACACACACACACACACACACACACACACACACACACACACACACACACACACATAGTCAGCTTTAGGCATAGACAAACTAGGTGGCCACCTAGGGCACCGCTCAAATAGGGGGACTTTTCTAGTATTTATCTGGTGTAGGTAGACCAGGATCGGGGCACCGGGTGGTGTGGAGAGGGGTGCCGTGGAGCCCTTTTGCCTAGAACACCAGTTAACCTAAGGCCGCTCCAAAATTCAAGTGCTGTAACAATCACTAGTCTAGATTCTTCTTAATTATTTTAATTATGTATCCTTCTCCCTTCTTAATTATTTAGCCTTCTCACCATCCAGTCTTATCAAATTGCATAGCTCTACCAGATTCCTAATTCTAACCTTAAAACTTCCACCCGGTCCTTTACCTAATCAGGTCATCAGGGCCTTTTTTGGTCAGACTTCATGGGCAGTTACCATACTCTGCCATTCCCTGATGACTTCTCTTCAGTATATTCTCTTCAATCAGAGGGAAAGAATCTAAATTACTCCATGGTTATCAGTCATTATATACCTTAAGATGCATCTAACTTTCACTGGTTGCAAAGAGACTTTCCTGTTTTTAGTTTGCTCACCTGCCCTGTGCAGGTAAGCTGAACATTCGTATTAGGGGCAGAGTTAGGGTTAGTGTATATTACTAAGGTGGAGCATATATATATATATATATATATATATATATATATATATATATATATATATATATATATACATACACAATGCACATATACACACACACATATATATATATATATATATATATATATATATATATATATATATAGATATTAATATATGCATGTAATATTCAAAAATAAATGATACAGACAATAAAGTAAAGGTAAAAGAGAAAGGCAAGGTCATACTTCTCAACGTCCAAACAAAAAAAATCATAGTGCTGGCCTTTAGAAATTATAGTAGAGGGTTAAAGCAAGGAACACTTCCTTATTTTTGAAAAAAAGAATGTTTTCATATACTAGTCTCTGTATAGTTAATGATAGCAACTCTATGTATAGACTTACCCTGGGATTCAGCAAGCAGCTGTGCAGGAATAAGATATTCCTGCATAGCAGGGACCGTTCCTGTTCAGCACAGCAGTGCACAATGCATATTTATGAAGGTGCGCTTCCATGCTCTAAAACTGACATGGTTCCATGTACGAGCACAGGGGGTGTGTCTGAAAGCAGAGCTCTTACAATAAACATGCCCCCCTGCTCTCCAGAATTGCCTTTCAGAATGCTCATAACAGCCCTAACACGTCAGGATAACAAATCTGGTTAAAGCCATAAGGGATAATTGTCCCTACCAAGCCAAAAGTTGTTAGCATAACACAGGTAGCATAAGCACATAGCTCACACCTCCCAACCCATCAGAGTAAGGAATGTGGTCAAAGCCAAAAGGGACAATTGTCCCACACAGTAGAAAGTTGATAGAATAACAGGTTCTGCATTAGCAGGGATATTTTGAAGGGTACAAATAAAATAACACAACAATTTTTTTTTCTTATAAATGCGATAAAGTTTAAGCATAGCTGCACAGGTGTGCCCATTGCTTAGCTATGCTTAGTCCAGCTTAAACAGCAGAAGAAGTTAAATAGCAAGAGAATAGCAAGAGACACCCAACGTAAGCAGTACTGCAATAGTATAGTGGTTAGAGTGCACTCTTTGCAAGCAGTCATTTCCATTTCAATCCCCCCTGTAACCAGTTTGCATTTTACATGTGAAAGTAGTACATAAACATTTTTTTATTATTAGCTTCTAAAGAACATATATTTGTTAACCAGAGTACTGCATTAGGTCCAGATGTGAGGTGTCAGTTTAATAAAGTTGTGAAATCCCCATATAAACACAGTATCACACATGATTAAATGTAATGAAAGCACATTGGGGGATATCAGGGACAGTAAACAAATTTATAATATGTAATGACTGATGAATCAATGCCATACAGCAGACAGTCTATAAAATTAAAAATAAGCAATGCTAAGCATTGCACAACTCTGCTTACCAGGTGTAAACATTGTGTAAATATGACTGCTAAGCAATGAGTAGCCCAGCTAAGTGGATTTGCCCATCGGTAAACAGTGCTGAACCTGTCCCTTTAAGCACTGCCAAACTTAGCTAAGCAGGTTTGCCCGTAGCTTAGCTTAGCTCAGCATATTCAAAACCATCCAATCACGGCAAAGGGCAGGAAATCGGCCATATTTAAACCCCACATGTGGGACTACACCTCATAACTGGTTGCAGCTTCCCACTGTAGGCAGTATAGCAGGAGTTGATGAGGGCAAGCGCTTCCGTGTGCAGCGCTGGGGCATACAGGAGTCCAAGGTCATAGTAGGACTCCTGATATATAACCATGAAAAGAGACTGCTGCAGGGCCAGAACCGAGGCTCCCAATATAAAGTGGAAGCCTGGGACCACCTCACCCATGATCTCACCAGTGCCACTGGTATCCCCTGGACTGGTGAGTAGGTCCAGCACGACTATGCTGACTTGAAGCAGAGAAAGAGGGAGCTCTTGGATGAGTGGGTCCAAGAAGCAAGGCAGATGGGTGATATGCCAGCAGTGTGTAAGTACTCATATTAATAACTGTTTACTAATGTCCAGCCTGTGTATATGATGGATAGATATAACTAAATATTTCTCTATTTCCCTTACAGCTGCAGCTGAGCGGGCTGCGAATCAGGAAGCCCATGCTAGTAGGTTGCAAAGGCTGCATCGCAAGATTAGTGAGTAACAATCCTGCTTGTAGTAGTCATACCAAATAAATATAAAGTAGTAGAAAGTCACCTGGCAGTATAAAAATTGTGCATGGGTTGTACTGAATAAACCGGACAATATGACAGTAATAGTCCCACATAGGTCGTATTTAAATAAAACTGCAACTGCCTGGCAGTAAAGCTCTAAATCCTGGATTGGTTGTGTTTACTCTGGCATTATATGGAATTTATTGTTGCATTCTCTGAATAGTACTGTTGTGTCAACCAGTGTTTCTCACGCTGTGCTACATAAAAAAAATGTCTAGGAATATCAGTATAAGACTGTTGTAATTACAAGATCAGATTGTACAACCAAGAGAGACTTAGACAGAAAACACAGAAGGAATAGTCAGCAATATACAAAGAGCACACTCTGCTGAAACTTAAATTCTTGTATTTTTAGCAGACACAGCCATGGTTCAAATCCTGGGAGTGGTAGTAATCTGTATGCATAATCATACCTCTCAACTGTACACATTTTTTCAGAATGTCCAGATAATTGGCTCATATTTTCTGCCTGTTTCTCTGTCCCCTTGGCAAATTAGTGGGATGATCATAGAATTGTAGTCACTAAATAATGACATACATTTGATTTTCAGACCTCAAAACCTTCAGAAAATTTATATTAAAACAAATCCTGTCACTCTAGCAACTCTCCAAGTTTATGAGAGCAATATTCAAAATATGTCCCTATTTGTAGTCCCATGTTGTCAAGCTTTATCCAGAGTGTGTGCATCAAGAGATTGAGAGGTATGTGTATAATATTAACTCATAATCTGGGAATATATGTAGAAACAGTCAGGTAGTGTTAACAAACATTCCCATCACAGGTCCGTCAGATAAGAAAACTGTGCCTGGCAATAAAGATTTAAATCGTGCACTGGTATCGGAATAGTACTGTTGTGTGAACCACTGTTTCTCACACTGTGCTACATAAAAATATGCTTAGGAAAGTCTCTATAAGACTGTTATAATTACAAGGTCAGATTGTACAAGGAAGAGAGACTTAGATAGAAAACACCGAAGGAATAGACAGCAATACCAGGTAAGAGGTGTAGAATTTAGCTAAAAGACAGTTGAAGTATGCACTGTGTACAAATATACCTCTGCCCAAACCAAGGCCATAGGGTATTGTAATAATATCTGTATCTTAATGATTAGAGCAATGATCATTAACATTGTGAGTACTGCATGGATATATAAGTTGTTAATTGACATCTCTCTCTCCCCCCACCATATCTGCAACAATAATCTAAATACACAAATCAATGGGCATGTTTACACCAAACCTACTATTGGGACATATGTCATATTGTTCAATAAATATTGAAATGTGTTTCTATTAATGTTCCATGTTAAAACACTATCATTGGTGGCCTGTTGTTATCAATGTAACCTGCATGCCATTGTAACGGCCACTGTGGTTCCATATATGCATGTGTTCTGTTTGCTATGCAACTGTTCCAAATCTGGTGTTTTGGGTTAATGGGAATATCTATGAATCCTGCTATAATTAATCCTGGATAGTGTTGACTTTTACTAACCCACATATGTTTTAAAACTGCAACACCATAGCACGTTTGGGAAGGTCGGACCCACCTCTTCCCCCTCATCTGGCCGTGGCACTGGGCCCCATCATGTCTGGGACCCACCCCGGGATGTCCATGTCCACTAATCCTGCACCACCTTTGGGTGGAACCACCTCAGGGGATGGGGCTCGTCACCCCTTGAGAGCGGGGGTGAACAGGATCCTATAACCTGAAGTCAGGTCTGGGGACTGGTGCATAGCAAGCTCTGAAGGGAGTTTGGAGATCTACTATGCCAGCTTGAGGGCCATATGGCACATTTAGAGGGTCAGCCTACCTCTCCTGCTCAGCCCCCAGCACATCCACTTTTGGGGCTGTGTAGGTGCTGTCGTGACTGCCCATGGGTGGGGACCTCAATCACACTGTTTTGATTTGGGGGTTCATTGGCTTCCGATTTCCAAACACCCCTACCCGTCCAAGGTGTTTACTCCCCACATGTGTCATATACCACTCCTGTATGCTGTCTTGTCTTTCTTGTCTGTCTTCCTACCCAAACTACCTCCCCAAATATACCTACTATCCTTCCCCAGCATCCCACTCTCACAATAAAAAAGGGGGCAATCTGTTCCCAAAAAAAATCTCGCCCCATACATAGATGTCCATTTTGCACACATGTCCATTGGACGTGTAATTCATCTAATTGGCTTCACAACACATTATTGTTGCCCTCACCCTTCTCAGCAGTTTGAGAGTCCAAATCTGCCTCCAAATTCAGTATATATGCACAGCTGTTGCTGTAGAAGAAATGGACAGCTATGGACCATCCCTACACCTGTCCTGCACATCCCTAGCTACTTTCCTATTGTTTTTCCCTCTGCATGCCCCCTTTTTCACCACTTTCCTATCACCACTTTTTTCTTTTTTTTTAAAGAAATTAGCATGGGGCTAAGCAGGAGTAAGCACTTTTAAGTGGTAGTAAGTGGATTTAAGCCTGTTTGTTCAGCGGCAAGCAATGGCTACACAGATTAAGCACTGTCAGGCTGTCTGTAAGCTTTTAAACTGGAAGTTAGCATTGCTTACCACCGCACAAACCAGCGCAAACCCACTTACAATTGCTTAAGAGTGCCTTAATCACTCTGCCCAGCAACAAAATAATCAGCCCTTACAAATCTCGAACCATAGACCCTGCACACCATAACCACAGTGATTTACCACTAAGCCATTTGAGCTATACATACATGTGATGTTTTCTCTAACATATCTTGCAGCACAGTCATTCAACAGTAGGGAAAATATATTTATATACGTAGATGTAAATATAAGATGACATCGTGATCTGTAGTGAGAGTAGGGACCAAGTTGAGGAGACCCTGGAGAGGTGGAGATATGCTCTAGAGAGGAGAGGAATGAAGGTCAGCAGGACTAAGACAGAATATATGTGTGTGAATGAGAGGGAGGATAAAGGAATAGAGAGGATGCAGGGAGTAAAGTTGGTGAAGGTGGATGAGTTTAAGTACTTGGGATCAACAGTTCAAAGTAATGATGAGTGTGGAAGAGAGTTGAAGAAGAGAGTATAGGCAAGGTGGAATGGGTGGAAAAGAGTGTCAGGAGTGATTTTTGACAGACAGATTCCAGTGAGAGTGAAAGGTCTACAAGAGGGTAGTGAGACCAGCTATGTTGTATGGGTTGGAAATGGTGGCATTGACAAAAAGGCAGGAGTCAGAGCTGGAAGTGGCAGAGTTAAAGATGTTAAGATTTGACTTGGTTTTGAAAATAATGGACAGGATTAGGAATCAGTATATTAGAGGGTCAGCTCAGGTTGGATGGTTTGGAGAAAAAGTCAGAGAGTCAAGATTGTGTTGGTTTGGACATGTGCTGAGGAGGGATGCTGGGTATTTTGGGAAAAGGATGCTAAGGATGGAGCTGCCAGGTAAGAGGAAAAGAGGAAGGCCTAAGATAAGGTTTATGGATGTGGTGAGAGAGGACATGCAGGTGGTTGGTGTGACAGAGCAATATGTAGAGGACAGGAATAAATGGAAACAGATGATCCACTGTGGCAACCCCTAACAGGAACAGCCAAAAGAGAAGAAGAAGATATGTAGATGTATGTATGTATGTATGTATGTATATATATATATATATATATATATATATATATATATATATATATATATATATATATATATATATATATATATATATATATATATATATATATATATATATATATATATATATATATATATATATATATATATATTTTGCATTTGCAATTTGCATCCACACTCTGAACCTCCCACTGCAAAACATCTGACCAAAGGCAATGTTAATGGGGGTTGAAAGGGCCCACAATAGGGATCTCTTGTAATTATTGCCATAATTCCTTCCTTCACAGCTGAATTGATCTGTCTTGCAACACAATAACCAGCACTTGCAAGTCTTGAACCCAGGACTCTGCACAACATAGCCACAAGTTAACAGTAAGCCATCTCAGCTGAAAGATTTCAGGATTATTTCTGTAACATATTATGCAGAACAGTCAGTTTACCATAGGAAATGTGCAATGTGGAAGCACTAAACATTCCAATGATAGACACACACACACACACACACACACACACACACACACACACACACACACACACACACACATATACAGTGACTGACATCTGCACATAATGTGATATTGGCCAATTGGATGTGTGGTGGGTGGGACAGGCCTCATGATGGAAAAATCTCTGGCACTGTCTGTCTCTCTCTTCCCCACATCTGTGAGTGTGTATGTTTCACTTATTATAGTGGGTTGGCCTCGAATATGTGTGAGTATTCCTATCCAGTGTGTGTGCAAAGCATGAATGTTGTGCAATGTGGTGTGTTTGCACAGATATCTGCGACTGACAGATATGTATAGTCCACTGTTGTTGTCAGACATGGGCTTCATTTCTCCAGGTTTAGGAGCATGCCCAGTAGGACCTTCTGTATTTTGTTGATAGACATGGGCTTCATTTCTGTAAGTGCAGGAGCATGCCCAATATGACCTTCTGTATTGCGTGTGTGAATCCATTCCAGGTTGGTTGTATCCAGTCCAGGATTTGGTGTTTTACACCTACAGCTAGTGACCCGTTTCTGCAGGATATCTGTTGATAGGTTGACTATATGGAGTCACAATGGGCGAAAGATAGTGGGATACTGTAACTACTGTGTCTGTGCTGCTTGTATTACATGGTTGGTGTTAGCAGAGATATTCAGACATATATATTGTTTTACACTGTCATGTATTATGTCATCAACTACTGACAGATATACTTATTTGCTAACAGTTATTTCCTGGGAAATACAAGATGAATGAAGCTGTGTCCAGTATTGTGGTCTGCAGCCTACATATTCTTGCACACTAATGCATTCTGGAGGGGTAGCTGCAGACACTTGCAGCAGTATTTAGGGGTTGGTCCACAGTTCATGCAGTAGAACATGGTGGGCATGCTACTGGGATTTGTCAACATGGCCTTACATTTGTGTTCTATGTTATGTTGTTAATTGGGACCCCATGTGATAACATACATTTGCATTATGGGTGAGGCACAGGCCATTGACAGAGGTGTGTAGGGCATTTGGTAGTGATCCAGGCCATCTGTAGCCGACCAGTTCATTCTGTCACTCCTAAATTCCCAGGCTGTGAGCCACTGGATTTCCCTGGAGTGGCAGGGTAAGTGTGTGAAGTGTTAATGGCAGTAGTTCCTGTCCATATTAATCCATTGGTCTGGATGCTGGCAGGGTGCTGCTTACAGCTAGGGACACACCTGCATGGGACACTTCTTCAGCATGCTGCATTCTGTGCGTATTCCCATACAGAAGTTGGGGTCATACTTTACTCATTCCCAGCAGCAGGGATATGACCTGTGATAAACCTCTGGCTGATGGTGGGGTGAGCTGAGTGCATGCATGATATGGAAACTTCTTGCAGTTGACTCACAGATATACCTTGGATATTCCCCTTAAGCTGCCTGGTGTGTGGACATCAGCAGTCTCCCATTACTTTATGTGTGCCTTTTGAGGTCTACCAGTGATTGGCCAGACTACATCAGTATTCCACACTACTCAAACAACTAATGTGCTGCTGACCTGTATGTACAATTCCAAAGGTCTGTGCAGTTGACAGTTAAATTTTATGTACTCTGCTAGGGTACTGCCACCTGTGTACTGTGTGTATGTCTAGGCCCACATTCATGGCATGTCCATCTTTCCAATGGTGAAAGATACTGACATCTGAACAGTGAGTATGGATGACTGCTGAATTGGCTCTTGCTGGGATGCATTGTAGTTGGCACTGCAGTTGTCACAACATGGCCCTGTCAACAGTAGTGGCCATAGCCCACCAAGACACAACCCTCCATGCCTATCTGCAGACCACTTCCACACAACATAGAATACACAACAACATAACAAAGACCCCTGCATATTGTACAGATGCTACAATCTATCCTGTAAACTGGGCCAGCTCAGGTAATGTGCACTCCACTTTTATTAACCCCACATGTACATGTTACTGCATTTCTACATAGGATTGTGGAGGGGGGGGGGTCAAACCTGACATCTGTAAACATTTGCTATAACTGTACTGCTATTTCAGTTACTCTGCTGGCTTCCATTTCATTTTACATTCTGACCTATCATGCAGACTACAGGCAAATCAGTAGATAACAGATCTTAGGTTTTATTGACCTTCATTTCATTTTCAGACTTCTTACACTTCAGAACTAACATACAACTGCCAGACCTGTTGTAGTCTGTCTGTGTAGGTCTGGAGGGGGCTGTTTTCCATTGCCATCAATTGAAGGCCTTAGCACAGCCTTTCTTTATGGTCACCTGTCCTGCTTACTGAGGCTGTTGTTGAGTATGTGAGCCTCACTAACATGCATGTGTGTGTCCTATGGACACACAGTTGGGCCACCACATGTACTCAGTGGGATTTGTCACCTTGTCTAGTACTGCCTACTTTGTTGGCACCAGTATTCGTTATGGATTTCATGCTGCCCTTATAGGTGTCCACTATCTGCTGCCATCCCATTCAGCCATCTGATTCCCTTGCATGCTCACATCCATAACATAGATACAACTAGCAGAACATACTACTCCATTCGGCAACTGATAGGAAGAGTGACTTACCTTGTGGCTGTGCCAGTACTGAGGATGGTGCTGGAGGGCTGACTATGTTGGATGCACATAGTACACTCCCGTTACATGGTAAAGCACAGGTAGTGTCATGTTTGGCATCCCTTTTACTGTATGTGCAAGTCAGAGAGAGGTGTCATTCCCTGGGTCCCTACAGTGTCAGTGTATGTGCTATGCGTTGCCTCTTTGCCAAAGTCTGGACATACTGGGCATGTCTCCTTCTGCATATATGGGCAGGCTCAGGTTGTTCCTCCCCCCGAGTCCCTCTGTGACAGTGCTGGCCTTGGCAATGCTGGGGGGCTGTGTGGCCCTGCCCCGTGCTGTTCCTGCTGTAGCTGTTTCCACAGGATCATATTGTGTAGCATGGCACATACAATGAAAGTTTGTGTACACATAGCTGGAGAGTATTGCAAAGCTCTACCAGATATGTCCAGGCACTGGAACCATGACTTGAGCAGCACAAACACATGCTCTATTATGATTCAGGTTTGTGCGTGTGCCTCATTATGGAGTTCTTGTTTGGGTGTGTTTGCATTTCTGATGGGTGTCATCAGCCATGGCTCCAGTGCATAACCTGAATCCCCCACTAGTTGACCATATGGGATGTCCCCACTGGCAAAACTCTGGTACAGCTGTGTCATATGCCAAATGTGAGAGTCGTGATAGCCTCAAGGGCTGCCAGCACACACATTCAAGATAATGGCCTGGTCATCACACATGACCTGGCAGTTGATGGAGTTGAAGCCTTGCGGTTTATGTAGACCCTATCCCACTCGCTGGGTGGTACTTTGATGTGTATGTGCGAGCAATCTATAGCACCCACTACCTCAGGGTATTCTGCTATTTGGTAGAAGAGACACATATTGCTGGTCAGTGACTCATGGGTGTGGAGGAAATATATGTGCTCAATGGCATGTGCTGACATGGCATCCAGGAACTGGTGGAGTACCCTGGATGCTGACGCCTGTGAGATCCCCATGATATCCCCAGTTTGCCTTTGGAAGGTATCTGTGACTAGTATTCTTAACCCTACACATACCTTGGTTTACACTGGGATGGATTCCCCTCTGTTGGTTCTGTGTGTGAAGTGTGGCTGGCACAGCTCAACAATTTGTTGTAGGATGTCCCTGTCAACCCTTTAGCTCTTCACTATCTCCAGCTCATGTAGCCTCTGGTAGGTTACCCTGGGTCTGTACATTCTTCTCCTTCTCCTCACTGTTGGTTGCTTGTCAGAATTCTCATCCTCACCACCCTCAGCCTCTTCCACATATTGATGTATGAGAGCAACAGCAGCCCCTATCATTTTGTTAGTTTTGTCAGGAAAACTTTCCCCATCTGTGTACACCGGTGGTGTAGAGTTTGTTGGAAAAAACAGAGTGAAAGGTGTTTGCTAGTTTATAGTAGTGTGCTGGGCTGGGCTGCTGCCTGTGTAATTGGCTGATTCTGATAGATTTCACCTACCTGCAAGCTATGCTAGTTCTCCTTGATTGCTTTCCTACTGCTGTTTTCCCTTCCCATTACCTTCCCGTTTAAGCCCCGAGGTACGGTGCACATACCCAGTGTTCATATGTGAACAGAGCTACTATTTCCTTTTTTTTTGTTTTGTTTAAAACCCAGTGCGCGGAGCACACACCCATTTAGGCAATGTAAACACTGCTAGGCAGCCTCAAACACACCCCTTTCCTTAGCTGTGCTTAGCTAAGAGCAAACACAGGACACAGAGCTCCAATAAGCTTACAGCATACATGGCACTCCCCCTTATGAGGTCATCTACCATGGTGTAGCTGCAGCTACACTGTTTGGTGCAAGCTAACATTGAGGAGAAATCTGTGATTTGGTATTAATCCCCTCATTTGCATAAAACTGACTACAAATGCATGGTTACAAAACTGACACTCAGCCTTCCCCCTTAGCAACCACTATTCCATGGTATTGTTGCCGTATGCATGCCAATGACTATTATGGCAGAATGGTGATTTGGGTTATTTCCAACTTTTTTCCTTATTTTTGGGCCGATCCCATTTGTGCGCTGCTGCCCTAGGCTTAAACGGCCGAAATAGGCCAAAAAAAAATAAAAGTTATTTTTTATAATTTTGCAACTATTTCTCATGCCAATGGCCATATATTTGGCCATTGGCATGCCTACTATATTGAATACATGCTTTGTTTCGAGCTGTCATGCCTCAGTTTTGTAATTTGCAGAAATGTATTTGGCTAATAACTGAATACATTTCTGCAGGTTACACTATTCCTCCAAAGATGCCTGCCTGCTTCCTGGATCACTAATTCACCTCATTTGCATGGTTTTAACCAGAAAATTGGGTAATTAGCATACAGGAGCTGTGTACATGCAGGAATAGTGTAGAAGCACTCATGCACGTCCCGGGAGCTCATTCCTGGATCGCTCATCAAACATATTGCGTGCAGCAGCTCTTGCACTATTCCTGCATGCTGTGCAGAGCTTGCTGAATCCTGGGGTTAGTTTATTTATTAAATAAAGTATGTACCTAAAAACATATCTGTGTCAGGAGCATCAGTAAATCTAGGAAGAACAATGGTAACTCTGAGGAAGAAAATCAAAGCAGTATGCAAAAATCAAATTATTTCAGAGATAAGGGCAAGGTAGCAGGGGCTGATTGACTTTAAGAAAGGAAGGGGTGAACCAGGCAGCTGCTTATGTGAACTTCAATATGTGATCTGTTAGGTAAAGAAGTTTTAGCAATGTAAAAAACACCAAATTCACGAAAACCAGAGTAAACCTCAGAAAAAAATGTGAAAAAAAGACAAAATGACGACTGTCCACAAAGATGAAAAGTTAAGCATTTTCTTTCATTTTAATCACAACAAACTTCTTCACAACTGACCAGTGAATCAATTAGTTGAGTTTAAATACATAATTCGATTAATAAATAAACCAATCAAGTGTCCATTCATCTAATTATTAATTAATACATACCATTTTCTTAAAGGCAAAAATATCAAATGTAAAATATTCCACTTGACATGTATACAAAAAGCTTATAGCACATACAAATGTGTGCCTACTACAACAATACTTGTCAAATTAACATTTGTTAACCGGGGGTATCTGACTGAGCCGAAAAGGCCCTTTTTCTACAGAGGCCCGGGGAGAAAAGCTTTAAATTATTTAATAGTGTAATCTGTTGTTTAAAAGACATTTAACATTTAAGGTCTCATTCAAACCAGGAATATGATCTTCCCTATGGAAAACCTGCCATCTAAGCTCCTTGTTTTCAAGGGCATTGTTGAATTCTGTGACAAATAGAGTCAAATCTATTTCATCCAACACAAAAAATAAAAACATTTTGAAATTAGAACACTCCAAGGTATGTTTGGCTAAAGCACGGTTAGTCCCCCGGATTCACTATTCTTCCGTGCAGGACTAGCTTAGTCTTGCACAGAAGGGGCCATTTAGGAGCAGGATGGCAGTGTGCCATGCATATTAATGAAGGTGTGCTGCCTGAGCTCCTAATCTTACATGGAGCATGTAAGAGTGCAGGGGCGTATCTGAGAGCAGAGCTCTCAGAATATACATGCCCCTGCAATGAAGAACAGCAGAAAGCCCTAAAAGAATGAGCAAGACTGCTCATAGGTGTCCACATACCCCCAGTAACATCCCCCAAAGTGTACAAGAGCAATAGTAAACACAAACAATATAAAGATACTTTTTTTTTATGAAACAGATTAAATTTAACTGTAGGTGCGTGGGTTTGCCCATCGCTTAGCTACGGTTAATGCAACTTAAATTGCAGAAGAGGATAAAAAGGAAGATATATGAAAATAAAACAGTATAGCAATAGTGTAGTGGGGAGAGCATTCAACTTATGAGCAGTCATTCCTGGTTCGAGTCCCACTGCCGCACATACCATTTTCCATTTCAAATCATGTGATGACCAATATTTTTAGTTGCATAACCTACTAAATAGGTTCATAAGTTCATAGGTTCATACTAGGCTATCTGCCCTAGGGCATTTATAAGCCTAGCCAGAGTTGTGTGGCTTTCACCACCCCTTAGGTTGAAGAATACTATACCCATTAGTTTGCCGTGCCTCTGTCCAGCAGTGATACAGAGATGATCCCCGGGGTAAACCTACAATCTCCCATCCACTGGTCAAGATTCCTCTTGAACAGAGCCAGCGAGGTGCTCTGTCTCACATGGACCAGGATTCTGTTCCACAGCATAGGGAGTCTCTGGGTGATGAATCTGTCCCTCCAGCACGTCCTATTTATATCCGTGTTGAGGTTTAAGTCTCTTGCTCTTGGGGCTCTGGTGGATTTGGATTTTTTGAGGTGGAGCATGTCCATTAATTCCGAGTTGGACATGGCCATGTATGTCAGGCACAGGTCACCTCTGAGCAGACAGTATGCGACTGAATAGAGCTGGAGTTTCTTCAGTCGAGCAGCATATGGCATATTTTTGAGCCCCTTTATCCTTTTGGTGAGGAACTTTTGGGGACTTTCCAATTGCTGCAGGTGTCGGGTAAGATACATTCCGAATGGGGCATTGTACTCAATCATTGGTCTGATAAGTGAAGAGTACAGGGGAACAATGACCTCCCTTGATCTGGATGGGAATCCCTTCATAATCAGGTGGGCAATGTAGAAGGTCCTCCTAACCACTTTGGCAATGTGAGTGTCAAAAGAAAGGTTACTGTCAACTTGGGTCCCCAGGTCCCTGATAACCTCTTCTGTGCTTAATGGATTGCCACCTATGTGGTAACTTGGGGTTACCTTGTTTTTACCAAAGGGTATGACTATACATTTTTGGTGTTTAGCTTAAGGCCATGGCTCTGGCACCAGTTATCCATTTCTATGAGACCTCTCTGAAGGATATCTGTGTCTGATGGATTTTCAACTATGGCGCCCAGTTTGCAGTCATCTGCAAACTTTGTCAGCCACAATCCTCCTATGTTTGCCTGCACTTCTGAAAAGTAGATGCCGAAAAGAGGGGCCCAGGACTGAGCCCTGTGGGACACTGCTTGTGACCGGCTTGGAGTCTGACATGGCACCAGCAACTCTAACCCTGTGGGTTCTGTCCTTGAGCCAGTTTGCAACCCATCTTGTGACATATGGGTTTACATCTAAGCTGGTTAGCTTTTCTATGATACCCAAGTGGGGTATTGTGTCGAAAGCTTTTGCAAGGTCAAGGTAGGCTGTGTGAACTGCCTTACCCTCATCAATGGCCTTGGTGACTGTTTCAAAAAAGTCGACCAAGTTCAAGAGGCATGATCTGCCCTTGACAAAGCCGAATTGGGTAGGATCCAATGTCTGTAGGTCCCCGATGTCTTTATTTATGAGTTCCATTATGATCCTCTCCATAGCTTTGCAGACCAGGCTTGTTAAGCTTATGGGGCGGTAATTACCAGGGTCCGTAGAAGCACCGCCTTTGTGGAGTGGGACCACAGTTGCCGTACGCCACTCTTTGGGTACGTATCCTGTGGTAAGGCTAAGATTAAACAGCAGCCTTATGTGTGGGTTTAGTTCCTCATTGAGTTTGTGTAGCACACAGCCGGGGACACCATCCGGTCCCATTGATGCTGTGTTTTAGCTTTAGAGAGAGCAGCTCTCACCTGGGCATTTGAGTTTATTGGGAGGCTACACTCTGCTGGGATAGATATTTCTCCTTTGGGGAGGGAGAAATTTTCACTGAACCTGTCTGCCAGTATGTTTGCAATGTCTGTGGGTTCAGTGATTTTTGTATCATTTTGGACTAATTCTGAGCATATCTGGGAGTTTCCACCCAGATTTATAACATAGCTAAAGAAGGCCTTATGATTGTCTTTTGAGTCCTTGGCGATTTTTCTCTCAAAGTTGGCCTTGGATGATTTTATGAGTGATCGTAGTTTTTTACTAGTATTGATCAGAGATGTCTTCCCTTTTAGGGATTTTGCTCTATCTTGTAGTAGCTTTCTCCTCTTGTTGTAAAGTTTGTTTATGGCTGGGGTTCACCAGATCGGGTGCTTGCCTTTGGTGGAAAGGGTCTTGATTTTATTTGGGATTGCTTGATCCATGCAATCCTGGAGGTGCTCATAGAAAGCATTTGTAAGGGATTCAGCAGCGTGGGTTGTGGTTTCCAATGGCTCAGGGGCCTTGAAGGATACCACACCAGTCTTAAGAAGTGTGAAGTTGGCTTTTGAGAAGTTCTTCACTGTGGTCTTTTGTTGGGGTGGGGCGGGATGTGGATCTCCAGTGAGATTAGTTTATGGTCTGATCTCACCAATGAGGATATACTTCGGTGTGGAGCATTTTGTCCCCATGTTTGTGATGATCAGGTCTAGTATATTTTCACCTCTTGTGGGAATGGTGACAAGTTGTTCCATAGCATTTGTGTTTATGAACTCCAGGAACCTTTGGGCTAGGGTATTGGGGCTTGAGTAATGTTCCCAGTCTATGTTTGGGTAGTTGAAGTCACCCAATATGATGGTGTTTGTAGAGACATTTATACTCTCCAGTGTCTTCAGGAAGGCTGTGTGGGGTTCCTGAGTTTGAGAGGGTGGCCTGTAACATGCTACAAACTGTAGAGCAGTTTTGCCTATGGTTAATTGCACCTGAATGGTCTCTGATGCTTCGTGAGTTGCCACCAGCCTGGAGGTGTGGGTATCCTTGATGAATATGGATACACCCCCTCCTTTTGTGGTACGGTCCTGGTTTTGGGGCCAGAACGTATGATATGAGGTAAAACCTGATAGTGCCGGGGTGCTCTCAGGAGCCTTGAACCAGGTTTCAGTCACAGCACAGACATCGATGTTCTCCATACTGAGGAGGGCTTCGAGGGCATGCATCTTGAGATTTAGACTTCTGGCATTGAGCAGCATTACCCTTAGTTTTTTTCCATTATTGTTTTCTATGGCGGTGGGTTTAGAATTTGAGCCTTGTCTAAAAAGGCACTATGGGGTGGTAAGAGCCTTTGCCAATATCCGAAACCCAGGGTGACAGGTGCAAGCCATCCTCTTGAAGCAGCGTGGCTTGTCAAGCATGTCATTCCAGGCAGACAGACATTGGATCCCCTTAGAATGACACCAGAAATTAAGCCAATTATTAAAACTGATCATTTTGTCTCTGTATTGTGGTATCATTCTTGGTGAAGGTAGGATACTGCTCAGGGTCAGGGTCATACCAGCCTGGGCTACATAATCTGAAAGCTCCTTTATGTCTCTTTTCATGTAGTCCAGGGAGGTACGTCTCAGGTCATTCACACCGGCATGGACAATGACTGAGTCATACTTGTACTTGCTGTGGAGTGACCTGAGTGCTTGTGTTATGTGGCGGATTCTAGAGCCCGACAGGCAGCTTACTGTGACCCTCTCCTTGTTCAGTCTAGTGAGTGGGACGTCAGTGTGTCTGACTATGGAGTCACCTATGACAAGTGTGTCTGGCATTGTGTTTGGCCTTAAGGGCTGTGACTGATTTGCACACTGACTTTGTGATCTATGTGTTGCTTGTGTTATGTCATGAGGTGGCAGTTGTTTGTGTATCTGCTTTGGAGGCCTCTGCTGTTTTGGTAGATTTTTGATCAGTGCCTCCGAGTATGTCTTTGTGTGTTTATGTGTTTGGTTTGTAGTTGTGATAGTTCTATGTGAGATTGGGTTTATGGTGTGTGTGGTTACTTTCTCCTCCTGTCTGGTTTTGCCAGTCCTGAGTTGAGAGAGCTCAGCCTCCAGTTTGGCTATATAGTTGCATCTCTCGCTTGTATTTGTGTTTTGTGGGAGGAGGAGAGGGTTGTCTGTGTACATGAGGCAATTGTAACATTGCCTCAATATTCCCAGATTCACCAGCTGAGCAGGAGAGGACGCTAGCAACTGACCCTTTGACATGCTAGAAGAAATGAATAAGTTTGCTGTGTAACTGAGTCAGAAAGGACCTATAGGGAAGTGGGTACTCAAGGGGGTTTTAAGCTAGTGAAGTACTTTGTATAATATAGAAGTGCTTTACCTGACTAAAAAATGCTTTAGGAACAAGTGCTGAGCTTTACAGATAGAGATTAGACTGTTTAGATTACAAGTAGAGCATATGTTTGTGAACTGGAGTACTGCATTAAATGCAGATGTGAGGTGTCAGTGTCATAATGTTGCAAAGTCCACAGATAATCACTTGCCCCATACAGTATATGTACACAGGAATCAGGGATACAAATGGAAGGTAAAATGTGTAATTAATGATAACTTCATACAGCTTCCAAACCCCCACCTTCCCAAGAACTATTAGACATTACTGTCTAAATTAGTGCAGTGGTAAGTGGGAGTAAGGATATGTAAGCACCAGTAAGTGGGTTTAAGCCCGTTTGTGTGGGAGTAAGCAATGCACTCACAGGTTAAGAAATTTGGAAGCTAACTCTCTGTAAGCATATTTTACCAAAGGTTAGCATAGCTTACCCTTGCGAAAACCTGTGCAAACCCACTTACATGTGCTTAAAAGTGCTTTAATCACACTGAATCCAACAGCTGCTGTTCTGCCCAGCAACAAAATGAACAGCGTTTTTAGGTCTTGAACCCAGGACCCTGTACACTATAGTCACAATAGTTAATCATCAAGCTCGCACAGCAGTAAATACAATTGAGGTATCACCAAACAAATCCTCACTATAGTAAAATCAAACTGAACATGTGAAATGAATCAGTATACAGTCATATGTTCTATAACCTACTACATAACATAAATATGTGAACTGGAGTACTGAAGTAAGCCCAGATGTGAGGTGTAATTGTAATAATATGTTGAAGTCCCCTGTTAAACATAAGGACCCCATACAATGCACATACACATGAATCATGGATACCAGACATATATATATAACGTAATGAATAATAAATCAATGCCAAAAAGCAAATATAATGCAAAGTAATTATTAAGCAACACTAAGCATTGCACAGGCCAGCTTAGTAGGTGTAAGCAATGTGTAGGCCAGCTAACTTAATTTACCCAGTAAACATAGTTTAGCCTTTTCAAAACCATCCAATCACAGCAAAGTGTGAGAAATTGGCCCTAATTAAACCCAAATGGTGGGAATACATCTCATAACTGGTTGTAGCTTTCCCTTACAAGCTCCATGTCAGGAAGGGGAGAGGGAGTGCACTTTCAGGTGCAGTGCTGGGCCATCCAGTAGTTCAGAGTCATGGCAGGACTCCTTGCCAAAGACCATGAGCAGAGACTGCTGCAGGGCCAATACCAGTGTTTCCAGTATAAAGCAGAAGCCTGGGACCATCTCGCCAGTGACCTCACCAGTGCCAGTGGCATACCCCGAACTGGTGAGCAGGTCAGGCATCACAATGCCAACATGAAGAGGAGTAAGGGGGATTTTGGATCAGTGGATACAAGAGGCTAGGACAGAAGGGTGGTCCCAGCTGTGTGTATCACTCTACTACCTGTTTAAGAATTGCCAGCTCATGTATATTATGGATAGGTATGGCTAAATATTCCTCTTATGTCCTTCACAGTGGCAAGTGAGTGGGCCACGAACCAGGAGGCCCATGGATGTCACTTGGAGAGGTTGCAATGTGAGGCAGGTAAGTAATACTCTTGCATGTACTGTCATAGGAAAACAAATCTAAAAGTATTAGTAAGTTAATTGCCAGTATAAAACCTGTATTGTTTAAGGCAAGTACTGCATACACCAGAGAATATGGCAGGAAGAGTCTCATATAGGTTGTATGTAAATAAAAGCATAATAGCCTGACAATAAAGGTCTAACTGCTGGACTGCATGTGTTTACTCTGGTATCATATGGTAATGTAGATTTGAAATCACTTAATAGTACTGCTGTATTAAGCAGTGTTATCCACACTGTGCAACATAAATAAAATGTGTAGGAATTTCTCTATGACTGGTGCAATTCCCAGAGGTCATTTAGTACAACTGAGAGACACATAGACAGAAAACAGTGATAAGACAGACAACAAAATCTGAATAGCACATGCAACTGAGACCTGAACTGTTGTACTTTTAGCACACACAGCCATGGTTCGAATCCTGGGAGTGGTAGTAGTCTGCATACAGAATCATACCCCACAACTGTACAGATATGTCCAGAATGTCCAGTAAATTGGCCCATATCTGCTGCCTGTCACTCTGTCCCCCTGGGAAATCAGTGGGATGATTCCAGATGTATAGGCAGCGAACAAGAACTACAACTGATTGTCACACATCTATAAGAACAAACCTGTCGCTCTAGCAACTCCCCAAACTGTTATGAGCGTAATAAGCCAAGTATGTCTAATCTACACCCCCATGTTGTCAAGCTGTGACCAGAGTGTGTACAGCAACAGAGTGAGATGTATGTGCATAACACTAAAGTAGAATATGGTATTTTGTGTGGCAACATTCAGGTAGTGCTAACAAACATTGCTCCCACAGGTCCGTCAGATACGAACACTGTGCACAGAAATAAAAGATTGATACCCTGTACTGGTACTGTTTACTTTGGTATTGTATGGCATTGTGAGTGTTGCAGTAGCTCTAAATAATAAGGTATTACTCATCACTGTCACCCACACAGTGCTACATAATATAAATGTCTAGGAAATCTTGTATAAGAATGTTGAAATACAAGATCAGAATGTAAAACTACAGAAGTATAAGACATAAATCAGATAAGAGATATATAGCAATAACTACATAGCACACACAACTGTGATAGACAGTGTTTTAGTTTTAGTAGACACAGCCATGGTCTTAATCCTGGGAGAGGAAGTAGACTGCATACAGAATCATACCCCACAACTGTACAGATAAGTCCAGAATATCCAGTATATCGGCCCATATCTGCTGTCTGTCACCCTGTCCCCCTGGGAAATCAGTGGGATGATCCCAGATGTTTAGGCAGCAAAGAGGAAATACAACTGACTGACACACATCTATAAGAACAAACCTGTCACACTAGCAACTCCCCAAAATGTTATGAGAGTAATAAGCCTCGTATGTCCCATTTACATCCCATGTCGTCAAGCTGTGGATCAGAGTGTGTACAGTAACAGAGTGAAATTTATGTGCATAATACTAATGTGAAATCTGGTACTTTGTGTGGCAACTTTCAGGTAGTGCTAACAAACATTGCTCCCACAGGTCCGTCAGATACAAACATTGTGCCAAGAAATAAAAGCTTGATACCATGTACTGGTACTGTTTACTCTGGTATTGTATGGCATTTTGAGTGTTGCAGTTGCTCTGAATAATAAGGTACCACTGATCACTATTACCCACACTGTGCTACATAATGTAACTATCTAGGAAATCCTGTATAAGAGTGTTGTAAGTCACTAAAGGTTGAAGAGGGCAATAGTCTACATATGTCCTGGTTCACCTGCATGTGGTCAAGATATGGCCATAGTCTGTGCAAAAAGAGATGGACAGGTATGTGTATAACATCAACCTGGAATCTGAGAGTATGTGTAGAAACAGTTAGTGTTAACAAACAATTCCTCCACAGGTATACCAGGTAAGCGGTGTATACTACAGGCAAAACCAGTCAGTGTATATAGTTGTCGACAGCCATATCACTGTCCAAACTAAGTTAATAGGGTAGTGTAGTAATACTTGTAAGGTACTGATAACAGCACTGACTAGGAAAGTAATTTGACCTACAGGAATATACTAGTTATTAATTGACATCTTTCTCTCCCCCCACGATATCTCCAACAATACACTAAATACCCACCTCAACTGTTACATGATGACTTCACTGTAATGTTGGGACATATGTCTTATTGTTTGATAATTATATAAATCTGTTTCTATGCATGTGCTATGTTGAAATACTCCAATACTGGTGGCATGGTGCCATCAATGTACCTGCATGCTGTTGTTATTACCACTGTGGTACCATATATGCATGTGTGCCATTTGCTATGCAACTGTTCCATAACTGGTGTCTGGGTTAATGAGAATATCTATGCATGCTGTTATACCTAATCCTGGAATGTGTTGACTATTACTAACTCACATATGTTGATAAACCATAAGCACCATAGCACGTATGGGAATGCAGGTCCCAGTGGACCCACCTGTCCCTCCTCAGCTAGCCATGACACTGGGCACCAGCATGTCTGGGGCCCATCCCGAGACCTCCTCATCCATTGGCCCTGCACCACCTTTGGGTGGAACCACATCAGGGGATGGGGCTCACCCCCCTGGGAGCAGTTGCATACAGGAACATGTCACCCATCGCCAGGTCCAGGTCATGGTGCGTAGCAAACTCCGCAGGGAGGTTGGAGATCTACTACGCCAGCTCGAGGGCCGCATGTCACGACTAGAGGGTCAGCCTGGCTCTCTGACTCAGCCCCTAGCACAGCCACCATCGGGGCTGTGAAGGTGCAGTGGTGACTGCCCATGGGTAGGAACCTCAGTCCCATGGTTTCCACTAAGGGGATCATGGGCTTCCTATCTCCCAACACCCCTCCCATCAAGGTCTTTACCCCCCCACATGTTTCATATACTGACCCTGTATACATCTTGTTTGTCTTGTCTGTTAACCTACCCAACCTACCTCCCCAAATATACCTACTATCCCACCCCAACATCCCACTCTCAACTGAAAATAAAAGGGCAATCTGTTCCCAAAAAGAAAATATCGCCCCATACATAGTTGTCCATTTTGCACACGTGTGCACTGTTCACGTGTAATCTGGTCTAATTGGCATCACAACATATTATTGTTGTCCTCACCCCTCTCTCAGGGGTTTCAGTGTTCAAATCTATCTCCAAATTCAGTGTATATACACAGCTGTTGCTGTAGAGGAAATGGGCAGCTATGGACTTTCCCTACACCCTAATGCACATCCCTAGCTATTTTCTCTACTGTCTTTCCCTCTTTGTGCCCCTTTTTCACCACTTTCCTAACAAACCTTTTTCTTTTCGTTTAAAGAAATTAGTATGGGGGTAAGTGGGAGTAAGCACTTTTAAGCAGCAGTAAGTGAGTTTAAGCCTGTTTGTGTGGGGGTAAGCAATGCCTACACAGGTTAAGCAATTGAAATGCTAACTGAGTATAAGAAACAGTAAGTGGAAGTTAGCAGGCCTTACCTCCCTGTAAACCCACGCAAACCCACTTACAACTGCTTAAAAGTGCCTTAATCACTCTGTATCCAATGGCCCTTGTTCTGTCAGGCAACAAACTAAACAGCCTTGAACCCAGGACCCTGCACACTATAGCCAAAGTAATTTACCACTAAGCCATGTCAGATATACATAACTCTGATGTTTTCACAAACATATCATCCAGCCCAGTCATTGAACTGTTCAGGAAATGTATTTAAACATGTAGATGTATGTTTGTGTGTGTATATATTAATATCTAAATAGATATAACATATCTATATATATCTATACATTTACATATATATATATATATATATATATATATATATATATATATATATATATATATATATATGTACATATGCATAGATCTATAGATATATATGTCTGCATATATATGTCTGCATATATATGTCTACATCTATATATATATATATATATATATATATATATATACGCGGTGGTGGTGCTGCGGTAGCATTGTCACCTCACAGTAAGATAATGTCCGGTTCGACTCTCAGCTAGAGCGACTTCTGAGTGGAGACATGTGTGAATGGGCATACCTTCGTTGAAGGTTGTGTGTCAGGGCTGGCAACTCGGCACGTAAAAATCAACTTCCAATCATTAGTGCACCGGAGTTACACTGTGGCAACCCCTAACCGGGAAAAGCCGAAAGACATAACAACATATATATATATATATATATATATATATATATATATATATCTAAGCATAAATATAATATATATCTATACATGTATATAAAGACATATATCTATAGATATAAAAGGGACCATAACAAAAAAATATATGTCCACATGCCCCGCTAATGGGGATGAAAGGGCCCAAACAAAATACGTCTTGTATGTATAGACATCCCCCCTACAGCCAAACACGTCTGCCCTGCAAAACAATACCAACTGTTGCAGATCCCATAAACAGGACCTGGCACAACATGGGCACAAGATGTTAACAGTACTCCATTCCACCTGTATGATGTCAGGCTGGTATCAGTAACATATCATGCAGTACAGTCTGGCTACCATAGGGCATGTACAATGTGGAAGCAATCAACATTCCTAAGATACATATACACAGACACATATATGCAAGATATATATATATATATATATATATACATATATATATATATATATATTGATATATATATATATATATATATATATATATATATATATATAGATAGATAGATAGATATATATGTAACTACACATATACACACACAGATATGGATAGGAAGATACATATGTAGAAGGTGCACACAATATGGAACAGCCACTATGCCTACAGTTTCCACCTTATCAACTGGACACTGTTTGAGCCACCCATACAAATGACAATTGTTGCCTGCAACATATACCCACAGAGAGATCAAAGGATATAACACCACACACAGGTTTGCATACATGGGAAAGCTTTATTTGTGTACTATTACAGTTGTATATGCTATGTCATATAGCTGTTTAGACACTGCACACATATAAACAGAGTAATACAACTGTGAAACAGTTATATTAATACAGTACTCTGGAAACATTTACATATGTTGCTGTCCAGGCCGAGGCCTTTAAGTAGTACAATAGTAAAGACAGACTGGGCCACAGGATACCAATCAATTAAAAGTAAGTAATGCAGATGTATAGTCAGGCAGCCTCTATCTACACTCTGTACACAATCCCTAGGGGTGAAGCCAACACATATATGGACCCAACATCACAATATGTGTGGGGGCCACAACAGCAGTGGTCTGATGGCAGGAATGGCAGCATGACTTACTCACAGCCCACTACATAACAACCCCTGACAGTATGTCATTTGACACAACGGGATGTTTCTGTTACATAACAAGGCATAACTGACACCATCACAATCACACTGACAAACAGAACAGTCTGTACAGCAGGAAGCAGTAGGCCTGCATTTACCCAAGATGAATTGTATGGTAATGTACACCCAGATACCTTAAGGCAGCTTACCCCTGATACCCACACATGTTGTAACAGCCTAGGTTAGTTATGGTGCATTCTCATAGAATGAATAATACAGGGCCATATACCACTGTTACATACAGTGGCCACTGGAGTGCATAAGGGCACACATGTATTGTGTAGGTAAAGCCCACACATATATGGACCCAACCCCACAATATGTGTGGGGGCCACAACAACAGTGGACTGATGGCAGAAATGGCAGCATGACTTACTCACAGCCCACTACATAACAACTCCTGACAGCATGTCATATATACAAAGCCTGGTATGTAGGTAGAGGACAGAGGCTGGAACACAGGCCTATATGTGAAATACTTTTGTCATACATTAAGCAAGTCACTGGTGTTACAGGATAGTCTTCAACATACCCTAAGTCAGGAATACTAAGTTAGAAACAGAAATGGATGTAGACATGTACTGATAGCACTCAACACACACACTGCCAGTGATATATCTGACACAATACCTGTGTTGTGGACAGACAAAACATAATAGGCACACCTCTTGCCATTACATGGATAGGCCCACAGTTGAGAGCTATGCAGACAGACTGCATTCCAAGTTAAACTAGTATGTACACACAAACCCTGTAACACCGGTGCTATACAATGCATACAACAACACTACTCACACTCTGTCTGTAGTTCTGGAACCTCCTATAAATATGTACCTGGCTTGAGTGTGCAGGTTCTCCTGCAAGAAATATTGCTACCTGCTGTCTGTAATACAGCTGCCCACACACAGGAAGGGTGTCCACCATACAGGAAAGGTAAAGGAACCACACCCACATGATGTAGGGATTTATAGTAGTTGGTTGCCATGACAGTGGCAATTGGAAGTACTGCACAGCATGCTGCATGCAGGTAGCAAGTGGAGGACACTGATTGGTGCAGAGGCCATCACCTGATCATGTGCATCACCTACAAAATCCATGCTGCAATCTATTCAAAGCAGCTCAATCCATTTACTGGAGAGAGACTGAGATTGACAGAGAGAGAGAGTACATGTAAGGCATAAAAAAAAAAAAATCAAGCAAAGCATCCAGAAGAGACTTCATTCCCAGAACAGGTATGTAAAGTATATGTATACATGTAATTTACCATAGTACTTGGTCCATAATAATGGGATAGATGATGTGGAATGATTTATATGTGCCTTCAGGTGTTGTTGTTGTAATGATGTTCAGCTGAACAACTACAAAGGACAATAGAGTCCATCCTTGTGGGTAGTGGGCCATACATAACAACCATGCAGAGCAGCACTGACTGATAAGATGTAAGCCATCATAGTGTGTGTTGTGTAATGGGAAGTATGTATATTACTGTGGCCCATACCTGGAGGTGGAGGTAATGCTATAATGATGGACGTGTGTGTTCCACAGCCCACCTCCTGCAGGATACTCAGGTTAACCTGTATTGTAGCATGCAGGAATGCCATAGGTGTGTAACAGGGTTACCTGCAATCTGGCCCTACATATACCCTGCTAATGTCAGACTGTGTCCATATGTGGCACCTGTCTGTGTTGTAGCAAGGCATTTATGTCCACAAATATACAGATACCCATGTGTGGACATATATATAAACACATATATACAACATCATATATATCCACACATATATAGATATATACCCATATGCACATGTCTACATATATACAAACACTCACACAAACATATATGTATGTAAATACATGTCCCCTATATTATCACCACAGTGCTGCATGCTATGTGCAAGGAAATAGCACACATAGCAATACACACAGATATCTACAGCTGTCAGTGTGTGCAACATGGATAGGTATGTCACATGGGAACCCCTTGTTGGGACCATATTGCCCTTGCCTGTGATGTATGGAATGGGAATATGGGGAAGAATGGCAGGTATAGTTGTGGAGGTGGTCAGGGTTGGTAGATATAGAGGACAGCCTACAGGGGTGGTATGTGACACGTGGCTGGTAAACACCCTGGATGGTGTGTGTGCGTTCTGTGATGTGGGCACCCCATAGGCCCCAATATGGACACAATGGGAACAAGCCTCCCACCCACTGCTACTCACAACAGCATTCCACGTCCAGAAGGTGCCTGGCCTGGAGGCTGAGCAGGAGGAGCATGTGGGCCCTGTGAAGGTGTACTAGGTGCCTCAAGGAGATGTAGCACATCCCACATGTGTCTGTGGAGCCCGTTATGGAACAGACCCTGGACCTGACCTCGACGGACAAGAACATGTCTGTGTGTGCCCCCCGGGGGGGCAACATCCCCTGAGTTGGTTCCACCTGAAGGTATTGCTGGACCAGTATATGAGGAGGCCCCAGGGTGGGTCACACATGTGATGTGGCCTGGTAACATGGGCAGATGAGTTTGCATAGGTGGTTCAGCTGGCCAGTACTACTTATACATGGTATTGTGTCACTGTTATAAAACATATTTCAGTAGTAATAGTCTACACAACCTCAGAACATGTCCAACAGCATGCATAGATAACCCCAATAACACAGAATGTCAGATGTGCAGCAACCACATAGCAAGCATACCACAGGCATATATGGAACCATAGTGGCCCTGACAATGGTATGCAGGTGAATAGTCTGTAACAGGCCAGCAATGATAGTGTCCACACGGGGAATTGATTGAGCTGCTTTGAATAGATTGCAGCATTGTTGTGCTGGTCCTGCAAAGCTCATATAGCCTGTATGGAGAGGAGATTAACAGGGTACATGTAATGTCCCATACAGCAGCAGCAACAAGTGACTATGGCAATGCGTGTTGTGGTTGTTGTGAAGGCTCTCATGGAATTCTCAAGTACAGGTGTGCTAACACACAGACACTGCTATACTCAGTCATGCACATGCACATGTGTCAGTACTGGGGTGCATTGCTGCAGGTGGTCATAGCTGTGTACCTAGCTATTGTCCAAGGAGAGATGGGTTGTGTAGGGGTTGTGTGGACAGTTGTATCCTGCCACCTGTCATGTGGCAGCAGGCAATCTATTGACAGACACTACTGTGGTGACACTCAGGGTGAGAGTGACATGCATCAGCCAATCCTCCAGGTGCCTCCTGCAAATGGCCACTGAGATGATCAAGTTGCCATGTATGCAACATGCATTACAACACATGGTCAGTGTCTGTGATGGAGACCTGTACCCAAACATGTTCTGTTGACTGTGGTAATGTAGTGGAGATACCTGTGGCATGTGGTGCATATAGGGTGTTATCTCCAATATGTGCCAGTCCTTACACAGCTGGGCAGACATGTCAGTGTCAGTCACGCTTAGGATTCCTGTACATATCCCAGCTGGATACCTGCCATCTGCACATCTACACATCTGTACAGGGACTGACAGTCATCAGCTTGGCAGGTAGCTATGCAGTAGGATAAATGTGTTGATCATGCGCTGTACAGACAGTAGTCTACAGTAACATTCCACATCAGATCATTACCCAGGTGAGGTTATATACTGTGACACAGCTCACACACCAGGGATACAACAGGGAGGCCTCAGAGTCCAACTATGCCTGCAGGTGTGACTGTTGTCAGTACTACATTTTGCACTCTACTCTTGCTTGGGTAAGCACTGTCATCAGTAATACCACCATGATACACTACATGACAGTGTGACAGCACATACCCTGGGCTACTACCCCTGTATGTAACACATTCACATGGATAACAGTGCTGTACAGGCCTCATATACATCTTTGTCCCACACATGACACTCACAACCCTTGCTATTGTAATGACAGCACATAGGTGCATTTATGTTACATGGCATTACATACACTTATTACAGATGCCATTGCCCTGCTATGTTATCAGACTGGGTGGTGTGAACTGGTTACCAGGGCTAAGCTATGCTTAGCAGGTATCAACATTGCTGCAATATAACAGCTAAGCTGATTTGTGCACTGGTAAGTGAAGCCTACACTGTGTAAGCACCCGTACATTTACCCATAGCTTCGTACTGCTTAGCTTCATGTAAACCTGCGTAAACCCACTTAAAGCTGCTCAAAACTGCCTTAACCACTCTGTATCCAACAGCCCTTGCTCTGCCCAGCAACAAAATGAACAGCCCTTGCAGGACTTGAACCCAGGACTCTGTACACTATCGTCACAACATTTAATCACTACGCCATGACCACTCTGAAAATGGGTGTTGTTTTACCAATATATCTGTCAATACACATATTGATTAGTATTGAACAATTGCCTTTACTTCCACAATTGTGTAGTACTTGTTATTAATATAACTGTTGCATCACATATGTTGTTTTATCATAATGTACACCTAACAGATACATACAGGGAGATACATCTGGGAGAGTATACCCAACCATGAGGTTTACACATGACAGTAATATGGATATATACATATAATAGGTTGATATATGTCTACAAGTACATACACATGTATATTCATACATATTTCTGTATACACATCTGTATAGTGCAACATATATATGGCCATGTGTACATCTCTTCATATATATATATATATATATATATATATATATATATATATATATATATATATATATATATATATATATATATATATATATATATGTGTGTGTGTGTGTGTGTGTGTGTGTGTGTATGCACACCCTATGTATAAACATATGCCTATTTATGTAGATATATATAACTATATGTGCATACATATCTATACTGATATACCTATTACTGTCACTATATATGTAAATATCCATATGTATATTTGCATATGTATCTCTATCTGTATATGTGTAGACATATATTGCTGTATATATGTATATATCTGCGTGTTTATATGTTTATATATGTACATATACATATCCATCTATGTATGTCACTATGTATATGTGTATATATCTATACAGATATATGGATAATTATATATACATATATGTTCACCATATGTCCTGAACATGGAGTGGATCCCTACCTCAGCCCCAGTAGTCCCAACCACTTAGTGTAAGGGGATGTCAGGTATGTATTACAGGTATATATGTAGACTATTGCTACTGTAATAGGGGTTGTCTTCACAGACATGTTGTGCGTGGGAGGTCACATCTGCTTTTAACATGTGGGCCATTGGCTACTGACAGACATCCTAAGAACATCATAGTACAGTACCACTGTGGGCACAGTAATGATCCTGTGGACTACAGCAGAGATATGGCCAATAAATGTGGACAGTCTGGCACACTCTGGTCATTCCAGACGTATATACAGAACCCCTTAGTGCGAGAGATGTGGACTAAGCCTGACAGTGTGGATGTTAACAGCAATGTAGATGGGTATATCACATAAATACTGGGATACATTTGCCCTATAGGTTATGCATTCACACATCCCTGTCTGTCCTGACACATAATCACTGCTGGTACAGAGGTGCCATGGCCACATACTGCCCACTAGGTAGTGACATACATCTGTACAGCATCCCACTGCTTTGTCTGACATACATGACTGTTATGGTGGCCTGGCAGCAGTATATCTGGCAAATATCTGGACATAACATCACACTGGATAAGTACACTAAGCTGCTAGGCATGTAACAAAGCACTATACAGGCAACAGGCAGACTACTGCAACACTGGCCTACATTTCTTATGGGGAAAATACATGTACCTGCATATATAGCAGGCGCTACAGGCATGTCACAGCACAGAGTAACAGACACCTGTGTGAAAGTGCATAACCAAAACCAATGTAAACACAGCCACTTCCACATATGGTAAGCTTGCGTAATATTACAGTATATGGACTATCTCATCAACACCATCCTCATATGTGTCACTCACACACTAACCCTACATATACTGGGCCACTACACAGTGTGGTCTGATGCCTGTCTGTGATATGGGACATGTGTGTGTATGGCTCTACAAACATGTAAGCCAACTGGGTAACATACATTGGAGCAGCATGTTACATCAGATAGAACAGGACCAAGAACAATGATATCTATCACAGCCTGTACACAAGCCAAGGTACATATTCACAATACACACACTGTTGACAATCACCATACATACACAGACCTCAGTAGTGTACACACAACCACAGAATGTCCAGATTATGTCCTCAAATATACCCCTACTATACATAACATGTGTAGCAGTCTTATACCTCACTGGATTGTTATCAGAAATGATGTCAATAAATTGTGGTGCACAGAACATATGCACCTCTTACTGCATGACATATGTACAACGGTTGACAGAGTCATGGCTGGAGGCACAAACACAGGACCAATATCGACATGTTGCTGTGATAACCTCATCCATTTACTGTTGAAACAGGGTTTGTTTTGACATATGTCCTATGAGGCATATGAAGTCAATAACTCTCATGGCTGTCACCGTGTACGGACTGCAATTCTCACACTATGCTTCTGCAGTTCACAGATAGGTGCTCTGTGAGTAACTCAAGAAACAGAAGGTACCACATTCTGCCCAGTCTGCAGATGGCCCTACAGATGGGGGTTTCCTCAGTAACATAGCACTGTCATTACAGGTATTAAAACATGTAGACCAGCCATATCCACACACACCCTGTCAAACCAACATTACCCCAAATGAAGAATAGCAACACTTACATTCTGTAGTCATGTCAGGCACATCCCCCTCCTGTGCATTGGCCTGTTTCCACACTGTATGTTGTTAGAGGTAAATCCCCAATCTATCTGTGATGCTGTTTGACAAACACCAGATCTAGGTCATGCTCACAGTGAATGAAAAGGCCCAACACCAACATAATGTTCCTAGATATTGGAGTGTGTTTCCATGCAATTGGCTATGGGAATGTTACCACAGCTGTTTCACATGCAATCAGCTAGAGGAGGGCTGCAATTCATACAGAGGCCATCACATGATCATGAGCATCACTTACAAAACACATGCTGCTGCCTAACAAAGCAGGTGTAGTTCTCCACATCCACCAGAGAGGGAGTCAGAGGTAGACCGAGGCACAGATAAATCAGGGAGGGGGTGGGAGAGTAAAACCTAAGCATGTTTGTGTCACACACCTACCAGTACAGGGTATCAAACCCCTGACTGACTATGTATTGCTATCATGTGTCTATGCAGTTATTGGATGTGCCACATAGCTTACAAGTTGAGGAGCTCTCCAAACGTATATGTGATGGTGATTGACATCTGCAACAGTGATATGGTAGCAATATGGTAGGTGTAGTATACATGCCTGTCTGCATGAACAGGTGTCAGCGTCAACACAGTCACACTTTCTCAGGGACTCACACACATTGACACACTTGGCAGGGTCAGGAATACACTTTCTCACTAGTTAGTTTGCCATAATACAGTACTGTGCAGGTATCACATGCACCACAGGGGTTATCCGGTGGTTATTTGAGCAAAGGGTATGTGGACGTGTCTGACATCAGACAGCATGCTTCAGTATGCCAATGGGGGTTGTAGTGAGTGTGAATGTGGTTAAAAGCATCATACACCACACACACAGACATGGTGTGCCAGTACTGACATGCATGCAGGCATTGCTTCATGGGTGCAAAGTGGTTGACAGCACCAGAAGGCTATACAAGGCTAGGTGAAGGGTATACCTTGGCATCAGGCCACATGACAATTGTCTGCATTGTGGCTCAGGGGGGTGTAGTGTCTGGATTGGCCCACACAGGTGGGTATTGTATTCATCATCCAGTCACCTGGGTAGCTATTGTGTGTGGCCATTGATGTTCAGTGCTTGCCATGTATGTGTTCTTTAGTCCATGACATGGATGCTGTCTGGGATGTGCATACGTCCCACATGCATGTATAGTGACATGTGCAACTGTACCTGAAGTGTCTGGCCCATGTTGTGCACACAGATTGTTATAATCAGAGGTGCCTGTCCTGGCCTCATGTGCTGGGAACAGGTAATGGACAGCAGGTTGACCCTGCACCTACATTGATAGAATAATACCAGTATTCCCTGGTGTCAGTGGCATCTGTTCATACAGGGCATGTGTATAAGGCATGGTATGTCCTTTGTGGGTCACATTTGATGGCACCCCAGGTGCTTCAGTTGTCCAGTGGGGAGCATAGTGAAGGCACACTGTCTGCATGTATGTGCGCATTGTACTGATGGACAGGGAGCCATGCCCTCTGCCATCCACTGCATTTACACCATGGTTACTATCTGTGGGCAATATGCAGGGTACTGCCAACATAGCAGTTGTTGCCTAGGCAAGTGTGTTTGTGTATGAGACGTGGGTTGAGAGTGTTCTCTGTGTAATACATGGATTACTCACTATGTTCACCAGGCCTTGATGTCACATGTAGGGGTATGGATTGGCAACCCAGCCTCTAGGCTATTTCACATCTGTTATCCTTGCAAGGTGGACATTGTGACATATCATAGGGCCACCATATAAGAAATTTTCAAAACCCTCTCCCCAATGAGTGCAGTTGTTACACACTCACAGCCACCTCCACACAGGGTACGAATGACAAACACACAAACCTGCCATGTCTGTGATTAGAACTCCTACCTAACTAGTTTATTATACTAAAGCATTCTGCAGTTATAGGACGCCCAATGGAGATTACTGGAGTACTGCTTCTCCAAAGGTGTATTTTAAAGTGAATGACATCAGCAGGCTTGCCAAAGTAGGGCATTTGAATTGTAGTGAGTGTGTCTAACCTAAAAAGCATTGCTCCCTACACAGACATAGAAACACACACACAAACATCCGCACTTGCCATGTGTGGGACTAGAACCCATACAAAAGTACTATATCACACTACAGCATTACGCTGTTTTAGGATGCACCACAGAGATTATTTTGCTATACCCTTCCCAAAGGTGTATTTCACAGTGAATGGCATCAGCAGGCTTGCCAAAGTAGGGCATATGAATTGTAGTGAGTGTGACTAATCTAAAACGCATTGCTCCCTACACATACAGAGATACACACACACACACACACACACACACACACACACACACACACACACACACACACACACACACACACACACACACACACACACATGCACACATCTGGGATTAGAGCTCCTACCTAATTAGTTTATCACACTACAGCAGTAAGCAGTTATAGGATGCACCACAGAGATTACTGAGCTACACCTTTCCCAAAGGTGTATTTCACAGTGAAGGACATCAGCAGCCTTGCCAAAGTAGGGCATTTGAATTGTAGTGAGTGTGACTAGCCTAAAATGCATTGTTTCCTACACAGACAGGGGCACAAACACACACAGTTGCCACATCTGGGATTAGAACTCCTACCTAACTAGTTTATCACACTACAGCATTAGGCAGTTATAGGACGTGCCATGGAAATTACTGGGTCTACACCATTCCCAAAGGTGTATTTCACAGTGAATGGGATCAGCAGCCTTGCCAAAGTGGGGCATTTGAATTGTAGTGAGTGTGACTAGCCTAAAAAGCATTGCTGCCTACACAGACAGAGACACACACAAAAACATGCAATTGCCATGTCTTGGATTAGAACTCCTACCTAACTAGTTTATCAGTCTACAGCATTACACAGTGTTAGGATGTGCCACAGAGATTACTGTGCTATTCCATTCCCAAAGGTGTATTTCAAAGTGGATGACATCAGCAGGCTTGTCATAGTAGGGCTATGGGGAGGGCAGTGTGTGTGCATGGGCCATAACCCATTCATCTAGAGGCTGACACACCACATGCAGGCACACGCAGGGTTATTTTCTGCAGGTGCATGTATACAGCTGCTAGATGACTACTGCCTTGTACAGTCATGTTGCACAGCTAGCACTTGCACCACATAGTCTGTAATGTTGATGGATACCAGTGGCTAATTTCTACAGTGAGTGACATTTACACATCATGTGGTTGTAGCCATTTGAGTGTGTGCTGGGTGGGACAGGCCTCATGATGGATAGCTCTTTGTCACAGTCAATCTCTTCCACACATCTATGTATGTCTACTTTTGGCATATTATAGTGTGTTGTCCTTGGATATATGTCTGTATTCCTATCCAATGTGTGTGCAAAGCATGACTGGTGCATACTGAGGAGTTTATGCACTAACATCTGCAACTGTCAGATATGTATGGTCCACTGTTGTTTGTAGACATGGGCTTCATTTGTTTAAGTATGCGAGGATGCCCAGTATGACCTTTCAGTATGTTGTTGTCAGACACTGCCTTCATTTCTTAAAGTGTGTGAGCATGCCCAGTATACCCTTCTGTATTGAATGTGTGGATCCATTCCAGTTTGTTTTTACTCCAGTTCAGACCTTTGTGTTGTACACCTACAGGTAGCAAACTGTTTCTGCAGGGTATCCATAGATCATTTGGCAATATGGGGTCAAACTGTGCAAGGGATAGTGTGTACTGTATGTGATTATGTCTGTGCTGCTTCTGCTACATGGTACTGGTGTTAGCAGAGATATTCAGACATGTGTACTGTTATACACTGTGATGTTTTATGTCCTCAAGTACTGTCAGGTGGTCATTCTGCGTCTATATTACATTACTGTACGTTTAAAATAGTGAATGCTATTTTATCGTACTGATAATGTCTAAACCACAAAATATTGAACACTCGGAACAGTGAATTTTTTCCCAGGGAAAAAAATTTGCTGCTGTGCAAAAAAATAAATAAATAAATAAAAACACTTAAACACAAAGATAAGTGGGGGACTTCACCCCCCACATCCCCCTACTTAATTATACCAACTCTGAGATAGCACCATAGTAGGGGAAATGGCAATGTCCCAAAGAATGCCCACCAAATTTTTTTCTCTGGGAAGAAATTCAATGTTCTGTGTCTTCTCTATTTTGCCATTATGACAGTATTGGATTGACTAAATAGCTTTCGCTATTTAGTCCATTTGATATGCTAATATAGACCCAGTCATTTTTGCTCGCAGTAATGTCCTGGGGAACAAGGGTGAATGCACCTGTGTCCGGCATTGTGACCAAATGCCTATATACTTATGGCCCCTGCCTCTGGGTAACCTGTGTGAATCTGTACAGCTGTGAGGTATTGCCACAGCAAGATAAAGCCATACTGTCATGTTGATAGATGTACAAGTATGGGATCCTCTGCCAGCACTGTACCAAGGTGCTGAACCAGATACACAGACCCAGCAGCAAGTGTCTGCAGCTCCCCCCTCCAGAATGGCATAACATTCCATGAATATTACCCCTATTGTGGTGTATGGGCAGGTTTGTAGCCACCCATTTATGTGTTTGCAGCCAGGGATAGTGTGTGCACATGGCTGTGTGTTGGACCTTGCACATTCCATGCTGCTCATACTCCCACCGCCCCTCTATTATTCTATCCTCGTCCATACATTATGCATACCTTCTCTGATACTTTCCCTAAGGTTATCACTTCATCATAGCTCTGTTTTTGTGCTGGTCCACAGTTCATGCAGTGGTACATAGTGAACATGTTACTGTTGTTTGTCCACTTGGCCTTGCATATGGCTTATGTGTAGTGTGTTATGTTGTTATTTGGGTGTCCATGACATAACATGCATTTGTAGTACATGTGAGACACAGGCCTTTGGCAGAAGCCTGTAGGCCATTTGGTGGTTTTGCGGGCCAGCTTTGGCAGGCCATTGCATTCTGTCAGTCCTACAGTCTCAGACCGCCATACATTATATTCCCCTGGAGTGACAGGGTAAGTGTGCTAGGTGTTCATGCCAATACTTTCTGTCAGTATTGATCAGGTGGTGTGGATGCTGGCAGGGTGCTGCCTACAGCTAGGAAAACACCTGCGTAGGACACCTGCACTGCATTCTGCATTCTTTCAATATTGTCATATACAGGTGGGGGTAATATTGTACCCATTCTCAACAGCAGGGATGCGACCAGAGAGGTACCTGTGGATGATGTTTGGGTGAGCTGGGTGCATGTGTGCTATGGACACTACTCATATCTGATGCACGGATATGCATGGGGCATTCCAGTTATGCTGCCATGTGCAGGTACATCAGCTGTTTCTCAATACATCAGTCCTATCACCTTTGTGATCTGCAAGTGTTCGGGCAGATGACACCGGTATTCCCTAATACAGGCCCAGATAATGTGATGCATACCTGTATGTACAATTCCAAGGATGTGTCCATTTCACAGTTACACATTATATACTAAATGTCTAGGGTACTTTCCCCTATGTACTGCTTGTATGTCTAGCTCAACAGCCATGCCATGTCAATCTTTCATATGGTGACACATATTACCACCATACATTTACAATGACTTACTGCTAGCATGTGTTATACTGGTGGGAATTGTCTTTGGCACTGCAGTTGTGAAGACTTGGCCCTGTCATCAGCAGTAGTGGGCAATGGTCACCAGGTCATACCTCAACATGTATACATACTGACCACTCTCACACAATATGAAACAGACACCAACCTACCACACACATATACGTGCATATTGTACAAATGCTACAATCTATCCTGCTACCTTAGCCACCTCTGGGCATCTGTGCTGCACTGGTATTTTACCTACACATACATGTTACTACATTTCTACATAGGATTGGGGGGCACACCTGACTGTTACTACATTGCTACACAGGTTTGGAGGGGCACACCTGACTGTTACTACATTTCTAAATAGGATTGAGAGCACACTTGACTGTTACTACATGTCTACATAGGATTGGGGGGCACACCTGACTGTTACTACTGTCTACATAGGATATGGGGGGCACACCTGACTGTTTCTACATTGCTACACAGGATTGGGGGGCACACCCAACTGTTACTATATGCCTACATAGGATGGGGGGGCACATCTGACTGTTACTACATGTCTACATAGACTATGGGGGGCATACCTTGCTGTTTCTACATTACTACACAGGATTGGGGGGCACACCTGACACTTGTACACATATGCTATGACTGTACTGGTATGTCAGGTACTTCATTTCATTCTGTTTTCTAACCTATCATGCTGACTAGAGTCATGTCAGTGTATTACAGGTCCTACATTTGATTGACCTACATATTAGTTTCTGACTTCCTACCCTTCAGAACTAACATCCTACTGCCTGACCTGATGTAGTCTGTCTGTGTAGGCCTGGGGGGAGGTAGTTAGTCATCATTCAGTGGCCTTAGAACAGCTTTTGTATGCATTTGTCTACACCTGTCCTGCTGCCTGTGACTGTTGTTGGGTATGTAAACCTCCCTGAGTGGTATGTGTCTTTCATATGGACACACATGTGGCCCAGCACATTTCCTGCAGTGGGTTTTGTCACCATATGTAGTACTGGCTACTATAGTGACACCCGTATTTGTTACAGATCTCATGCTGCCACTATAGGTGTCTACTAACTGCTGGCATCCAATTCAGCCACCCAATTCCCTTGCATGTTCACAACCATACCATAGATACAGGTAACAACACATACTACTACATTCAGCAATTGGTAAGTTGAGTGACTTACCTTGTGGGTGTGCCAGTATTGAGGGTGGTGCTGAAGGGCTGCCTATGTCAGATACACATAGTACACTCCCTACACATGGTTGAGCAAAGGAAGGGTCATGTTTGGGATCCCTTTTACAGTATGTGCGAGTCAGAGAGAGTTGTCATTCCCTGGGTCCCTCCTGTGTCAGTGTATGTGCTAGGCATTGCCTCTTTGCCATGGCCAGGGCATACTGGGCACACCTCCTTCTGCCTACTGGGGCAGTCTCAGGTTGTTCTTCCTCTGAGTCACTCTGTGCCTGTGGAGGCCTTGGCAATGGTGGGGGGCTGTGTGGCCCTGTCCCATGCTGTTCCTGCTGCAGCTGTTTCTGCAGGATCATATTGTGTAGCATGGCACATACAATGACAATTTGAGTACATGTAGCTGGTGAGTACTGCAAGGCTCCACTGGATGTGTTCAAGCACTGGAACCATGACTTGAGCATTCCAAACACACGCTCTATTATAATTCTGGTCTGTACTGGTGCTTCATTATGGAATTCTTGTTTGGGTGTGGGTGCATTTCTGATGGATGTCATCAGCCACGGCTACAGTCCGTAACTAGTATCCCCCACTAGGTGACTGTAAGAGATGTCCCCATTGGCAAATCTCTGGTACAGCTGTGTCAGATGCCAGATGTGGGAATTGTGATAGCTGCCAGGGCAGCCAACACACACATTCATTATTATGCCCTGGGCATCGTACATGACCTGGTATTTGACGGAGTGGAAGCCCTTGAGGTTGATGTAGACCCTACCCTGCTCACCGGGTAGTGCTTTGATGCATAAGTGCGTGCAGATTATAGCACCCACTACCTCAGGATATTCTGCTATTTAGTGGAACAGATGCATATTGGTGGCCAACACCTCACGGGTGTTGGAAAATATACGTACTCACTGGCATGTGCTGACATGCTGACATGGCAACCAGGAACTGGTGGAGTACCCTGGATGCTGATGCCTGTGAGATCCCCATGATATCCCCAGTTGGCCTTTGGAAGGTACCTGTAGCTAGTATTCTTAGCCCTACACATACCTTGGTATCCACTGGAATGGGTTCCCCTCTGTTAGTTCTGTGTGTGAGGAGTGGCCGGCACAGCTCAACAATTTGCTGTAGGAGGTCCCTGTTCACCCTATAGTGCTCCACTATCTGCAGCTCATGTAGCCCCTGGTAGGTTACCCTGGGTCTGTACACTCTTCTTCATCTCCTCACTGTGGGTTGGTCGACAGCATTCACATCCTCACCACCCTCAGACTCTTCCCATGTTGTTGTATGATAGCTATTGCAGCCCCTGTCATTTTGTTGTTTTTTTGGTTAAAAGTTCCCCTCTTGTATACACCGTTGGTGTAGAGTATGTGGGGAAAAAACAGAGGGAAAGGTGTTTTCATAGTTTATAGTAGTGTTCTGGGCTGGGCTGCTGCCTGTGTAATTGGCTGATTCTGATACATATGCTAGTTCTCCTAGATTACCTTCCTATTGCTTTTTTCCCTTCCAATTGCCTTCCTTTTTAAGCCCGGGTGCACACAGTGCAAACACAGTGCTCAAATGTGCACAGAGCTGCTATTTCCTAGTTTATTTTTTTTTTTCCTTTAAACCCGGTGCGCAGCTCACACACCCACTTAGGCAATGTAAAGAGTGCTAGGCAACCTCAGACTCACCCCCTTGCTTAGCTCTGCTAAGCTAATGGCAAACACTAGCCACAGGGCTCCAATCCACTTAAAGTATGCCTGACAACCCCCCCATGATGTCAGCTAACTCCTAAGCTTGCACCAAGCTATTCCTGCTCTTACACTGTTGGGTGTTGACTAGCATGCAGGGGAAATCTGGGATTCAGTATCATTCCCCTCTTTTGCATAGGATTTCCTGCTGATGCATAGTTGCAGGTCCCACACTGAGCCTTCCCCCTTAGCAACCTCTATACACTGGTCATGTTGTCTTCTGGCTGCCATTGAGTATAATGGAAAAATAGTGATTTTGGTTAGAATGCTTATTTTAGGGTTTTTTTTCTTATTTTTCAGCAGTTTTGTGCTACTGCCCTATGCTTAAACAGCCGAGATCAGCTAAAAAAAAAAAAAAGTTGATTTTTTTTGCATCTGTTTTCCATGCCAATGGCCTTATATTTGGCCATCAGCATGCATTCTACATAATATCCACCCTTTATTTGGACCTGGCATGGCTCCGTTTTGTAGTTTGCAGAAATGTACTCTGCTACTGGTGGAGTACATTTCTGCAGATTATACTAGTCCTGCATGGCCGGCTTCCAGCTTCCTGGATCACAAATTCACCTCATTTGCATGGATTTCTCCTGCAAATAGGATAATTTGCATACAGGGGCTGAGTCCATGCAGGACTAGTGCAGGAGCACTCGTGCACATCCCTACAGCTTATTCCTGGATTGCACAGCAGACATATTGCCTGCTGGAGCACCTGCACTAGTCCTACACACCATGCAGGGCTTGCTGAATCCGGGGGAGTGTCTTTATTTCTAATAGCTGAACGGTGTTTATAAATCCTTTTGTAAAGGGCTCTAGTTGCTTTCCCAACATAGAAATTATGACAGGTGGAGCACGTTGCCAAATATACTACCCCCATATTATTGCAGTTGTATCTGCTTTACTAACCAACATTTTATTAATGTTTGGAAAATATATTTTTGATGAATCAATGAACCTGCATTGTAGGTATTTGGGACCAAAGAGAAATGAAAATTTTGAATGACTTGAAAAAGAGCCAACAGTATAGGTTTATGAAAGCCAATAAGGGTAATGGGTTGGTCATAATGAGAACATTTCAGTATCAACTATGTATCAAGGAATTACTAAATGATAAAAATAATAAAATACAGTGAGGAGAAACTTTGACAACATAGACTATCTCTTGATGGAATTGTTGAATAACAATTAAATTAATTTAAACATCTATGAATGCCTTTATGTAGAAGAACCTCTGTTAGGTGTTTTCTTTAGTATTTCAAAGATACACAAATATGTGACCAACCCACCCTTTAGATCAATAGTGTCAGCCAAAAAGGGTAAAACTGTTGCCATCTCCCATTATTTGGATCATTTGCTGAACCCCTTAGTAGTCAAGACTCCATATTTTTGAAGGATTCTTGGGAGTTTTTGGACCTTCTTAGAAATTATACTTTTACAGGTACAGAAACATTACTAGTTACCATAGATGTAGTGTCTCTGTACACTTCTATTGACCAAAGTATGGGGATAGAAGCTGTGAAAAGTTTTTTGAAGGAACACACTAAGCTTGATAACATAATGGTACATCCATTTGTCTTTTGCTTGATTTGGTGTTGAAAAATACATTTTTCTTATTTGACAGAAAAATATACCGTCAGACCTGTGGGGTTACTATGGTGGCTAAAGTAGCACCGGCTTTTGTTAATTTAGTGTTAAGTTGGTGGAAACTGTCCTTCCTGACCAAATTGGAGAGATTTAAATACTTCTCCTTTTATACAGGTTTATCGATGATTTGTTTTTTGTCTGGAATAGATCTACTGATGAGTTACGTCTATTTTGGATGACATGAATAGACACAGGATGGGACTGAAGTTCACTTTGAGTGAAGTTGGCACAAATGTGCACTTATTGGACTTGAATATAAACATGAATCTTGAAGAAAAAAGATTCACTAGTATAGTGTTCAGAAAGGACACTTACACTAATAATTGTCTTCATTTTGAGAGTGGTCATCCTTTATTCATGAAGTTGAACTTGGTCAGAGGACAAATTATACACCTCAGTAGACTGATTTCGGACAATGAAAATTTCATCTGTGAGGTAAACAAACTTATTTTTATGTTTTTCCAGAGAGGGTATTCATATGAAAAACTGAAAGAAATTTTCGAGCAGATATTATTGGTTAGGATGGAGAAATTCCCACCAAATTTAATTAGTGGGTTTAGAACTAACAGCAATAATTGGAAAACAAAAAAAATGGACTGTGCCTTTCCTGTTCATATTAGTACTGACTGCTATAGTATTAAACAGTCATTTCTAACAACTGGAAAATTATTTTGGGAAACAAAGACTTAGCTAGAGTATTAGGGGACCACCCAAATTTCATTTACAAAAAGGCTGCAAGTCTAAAGTCTATTTTAGAAATAGGAGAACATAAACCATTAGAGGAGCTAATGGTACTTACCCATGTTATAACTGCAAACAATGCAGTGTGACACCCGTGCCCTGGCCCAGCAATCAAAGAGCCTCAATCCTCACCACTAATACCAGAGAGGGTGTCTCATATATGAGGAAAGGATAACAAATACACACAGTAAAGTTCAATTTCCCTTAAGAGCACACAGAGATCACAGTCAGTCTGGGGCTAGTCGCTCCCTTGCTCTCTAGGTCCCCAATAAGACTCCCCACTGGCACAGCTATAGGGTCCAGATCTCAACTTAGTGGGCAAGCTAAAACCTCTAGCACCCACACACATGCACACACACACACACACACACACACACACACACACACACACACACACACACATACTTTGAGAAGAGTTTATACCACCACACAGACACTCCTGGGGAAGGCTGGCATAGTTTCTCCAGCTCTGCCCCTTTCTCCAAGACTATACAGTAGTTCATCTTGCCACCACCCACTAATATTTATCAGCTACTCACAGGCCCTTAAAAGAGTGCCCATTTATTACTGTGCAATATTATTATCCAATTCGTAGTATGACTAAACAGTCAAGGATTATTAGGGTGACTTGGTACAGGATCCTTATATACATGCAATGTACTCTTAGAGCTTAACTTATCTCTACACAAAACAGTCACAGTTAAAAGGGTTTAAAATATTTAATAATAAATAATTATAAACACAAGGCAATACTTTCTATTACACAGTGCTAGTCAAGAGTTCAGAGATCACAGAGAAATACTTAAAATAACACAACAGTAAAGTTCTGACGTCACAAAAAAACACTTAGTCTAATCTTTCTAGTTCATATCTATTTCTAAAAGAAAACACAAGTCTAAGATAACTTACATATGACAACAGGTAGTGCTGTGAGTTGGATGGTCAAGACAAAAATGCTTAATGCCTTCTGATTCTCTCTGTTTAAATTGCTATTTTCAGTCCTGATTCCCATTACATCATTTCACACTTTCCTGGTGTTCCCTAGCTAACAAATACTACATAATTGTTATCTTGCACCTGCAGGAAACTACAGCCATAAAAGACATTCCACATGTAAACTCTAGTAATTATTCCTTAAGTTAAACAATAGGCAGGATGCTTCACTCCAGATTCATCGACTCCAAATTCTAACTTCAAAGGGACAGATATGAAATAATTTAAATTTCAAAGGACAGACAAGAAATGCTTTACTTAGCTTTCTTTACAGCAGAGGGCAATGTTGCTACATTGTTTTAACAAGCTTGTAGTTCAACATTCATATTTACAAATGATAGCATTATCTGCACAATTCTATCTGGCTATGCTGGCAGCCTTCACATGCAGGTTCATTGATTCATCAAAAAATATATTTTTTCCACAGATTAATAAAATGGTGCTTAGTGAAGACAGATACAACTGCAAAAGTATGGGGGTAGTATATTTGGCAATGTGCTCCACCTGTCATAATTTCTATGTGGGGAAAACAACTAGAGCCCTGTACAGAAGGATTTACGAATACCGTTTGGCTATTAGAAATAAAGACACTAACAATGCTTTAGCCAAACATGACTTGGAGTGTTCTAATTTCAAAAAATTTTAATTTTTTGTGTTGGATGAAATAGATTTGACTTCATTTGTCACATAATTCAACAACGCCCTTGACAGTAAGGAGCTTAGATGGCAGGTTTTCCTTAGGGCAGATCATATTCCTGGTCTGAATGAGACCTTAAATGTTAAAAGTCTTTTAAATAACAGATTACACTATTAAATAACTGATTTGACAAGTATTGTTGTAGCAGGCACACATTTTTATGTGCTGTAAGATTTTTGTATACATGTCAAGTGGAATATTTTACCTTTGATATTTTTGCTCTTAAGAAAATGGTATGTATTAATTAATAATTAGATGAATGGACATTTGATTGGTTTATTTATTAATTGAATTGTGTATTTAAACTTGACTAATTGATTCACTGGTCAGTTCTGAAGAAGTTTGTTGTGATTAAAATGAAAGAAAGCGCTTAACGTTTTATCTGTGTGGACAGTCATCATTTTGTCTTTTTTTCACGTTTCTTTTTCTGAAGGTAAAGAAGTTTTATTTGAGGGTGTTGAGTCCATGCTCCATTTCCCCTCCCCCTTTGGGGGGGTGATTGATTTTTCTGAAGGAACAAACTGTACAGCCTTAGCTGTTTCACATATAACTGACTGTCAAATATCCACACTAACGTGCTACAGATTATCATTGGCTGATACAAATTACATGATTATTAAGAGACTTTTGACTGCTTGAACAGATTAGATGAGGAGCCTGGCTAGATTAGTTATTGACAGCTTTAGGGCAATGTTGGTAAAGGAATCTGATCTGATGTTAATAGGAAATAAAGTCTAATTCATGGCTGATAAGAAATAAAAAAAAAAAAAAAAACATTTGTCAGATTTCATGCTTGTTCAGGCTAAAGGCTTATCCCATGCCAAATGCATGTTTGTGCAGGATAGTGTGGAAATGAGAATCATTATTATGTCACTGCAGTTTAAAAGTTGAATGCTCTGAGTTATTATTTATACCTGTCAAATAAAGTATCTGGTCATATAGTGAAGCATTGTGGTGGTCTGTATCTTGGGGAAGGGACAGCACAGGACAAAATACATTTTCAGAGTAAAGGAAATAATCAGCTATATTTCTTTTCTTCCAGTACAGATCAAACAGTTACTTGTGACCTATATTACCACATGAGAAGGAACACATGGTTGGAGTTGCAGCATAGATATGAGAAGCTCTTGCTGTACAAGCATAGACATACTATGCATACTATGCCATAGATATAATATGCTCTTGTTGTATACTTTCATTTCAGTTCTCGAAGCAGTTCTCTGATATATGAATTTCTCCAGCTATTTCTTACCAGTTCTATTCCTTTGCTATTCATGTGTATATATATATATATATATATATATATATATATATATATATTTTATATATATTATATATACATATATATTTTATATATATTACATATATATATTTTTTTTGTATATATATATCTATATATATATATATATATATATATATATATATATATATATATATATATATATAAATATATATATATATATATATATATATATATATATATATATATATTTATATATATATATATATATATATATATATATGGGGTTGAGAGGGTGGTCTAATGGTTAAAGTGTTTGCCTTAAAAACGCAAGTTGCAGGGTTTGAGTCTCACAAGGGATAATTGGCTAGGCTTAAAAATGGCTTGTAAGGGCAGTTAGCCTAGTACTAATCTATGAACCTATGAATCTATGTGTGTGTGTGTGTGTGTGTGTGTCTGTGTGTGTATGTATATATATATGTGTGTGTGTGTGTGTGTGTGTGTGTGTGTGTGTGTGTGTGTGTGTGTGTATACATACATATATGTATACTGACCCAATACACTGTGTAGTCTGATGCCTGAATATGGTATGGGACATGTGTCAGTCTGGCCCTACAAACATTTACGCTGATAGGGTACCATAAACTGGAGCAGCATGCAAAGTCAGATAGAACAGGACCAAGAACAATGACATCTACCACAGTCTGTACACAAGCTAAGTAACATATTTACAGTACACACTCTGGCAACAATTACCATAAGTACACAGACCTCACTACTGTACAGATTGCAACAAAATGTCCAAGTTTTGTCATCAAATATAAGGCCTACTGGGGGGCGTGGCCAAGGATGAACACAGGATAGCAGCAGATTTCTTCAGCTCCACCAATCTCACAACACTGACAGGAAATAATTACTTTAAAAATTAATTTATGAAATAATTTTCTTTCTAAATACGTTTGGAATATCAGTTTCTTGAATAATATCTAAAAAAGAAAAAAAAATTTCAATAATATTCCTGTCAGAAATCACTTTGGAAATTTTTCTGTCAGCTCCTCTGTTTGTAATGAGTTCCAGTAAGACAAATTCTTTGGATTCCAGCATTAAGATAGAACTTCAGTCTCTGATATCTACAATTCAGCAACTTACTACCAAAATGGACAAACTGGATACTAAAATTGATAACTTCATAGAAAAAACTACAAAACAAATAGATTTGTTACATCTGGACTTGCAACAACAGAAGACTCAGATTACAGGCATTGAAGAGACTGTTAATGACATGGAGAATAGAATCCAGGAAGAAGAAATTAACATTGAGTTTTTGCTGAAGCAAAATACACATCTACAAACTAAACTTGATGACCTGGAAAATAGATCTAGGCGCAATAATATTAGGATTTTTGGACTGCCAGAAAATATAGAAGGTAACAATATTACTTCTTTTTTAAATACTTGGCTTCCTAAAACTTTAGACTTACCAGAAGCATTTTCTTTTGGTATTGAGAGAGCCCATAGATCCATATCTAATGTTAACACTAACAAAAAGTATCCTAGATCAGTTATAGTTAGATTTCTATCATCCTATGACAAGGAGATGGTACTTAAATCAGCATGGGCTAAAGCACCTGTTAAAATTAATGAGGCAACTGTGCGTTTTGACAATGACTATTCTTCCTTGGTAATAACTAAAAGAAAAGTTTTCCTGCCATTAATAAGAGAGCTTAAGAAAGCACAGTTTAAAACCTACCTTCTGTTTCCTGCCAAACTAAAAATCTTTCTACCTGATGGCCCTAGAATTTTTGAAGACTTAGACTCTGCATTGCTGTATATCAAAAAAAAATAAGATTTTGGATAAAATAGAGGAAATGGAATGGGCTAGTCCTTCATTAAAGAGGTTGGCAACAGAGGCTTCGTGGAAGATTTCAGAGAAGAAAAAGAGACTAAAAAACAAATGACATGTTCTATGTTTTTTCTTTTTTTCTCTCTCTTTTTCTTCAATATTAATCTCTTCAAATACAGTTACTTCATCTACAGAAAGCCACAAATATTCTAAAAAAGATTTAATCAGTTATTTTCTGTGTACAAAGAACTGTTTTTGTTTCATAATTAGTCAAAATATCTGAGGAACAAACAACAAGCTATCAATCAACTTGTCTCTCTTTGTCGTAAAGGGACCCAAGGTTAGTAATTTGATAAATTTTTTTTCTTTTCTTCTCTTCTCTCTTCTTGTTTTAAATAATGTCATTCTTTTAGACTATGCATCCAGTAAGGGGTGGGGGAGGGCAGAGAGAGAAGTATGATGAAAATATGATAAGTGAAATAATAACTTATTAGTTTTTTTAAAAAAAGTATATATGCTGTTTAAATACTGTTGCTAATTATTTTGTCATGATTCTATTGCTTAAACATGTTTACAAATAATCTGTCATGATTTAATTACTAATAATTAGAACTAAAATAGTAGTAAATAATATGTTTCATATCTATCTTTATTAATATAAACAGCAAGTAATATTTCACTGTAGAAAATTTTTATAGCTTCCTTTTTATCTTTTCTCTTTCTTCTCACACTCTCTTCTTATTTTCTACTCTCTTTCTTTTCTTTTCTCTCCCTCTCTTTTTCTTTCATATAAGTACATTTACATGCTTTAGATAATACTGATACTGGTATAAAATGAGATTTGTATAAAAAATTGAATTGGGGCATAAAAAATTAGTTGTATTATATATTAATAACTGTGGGCTTAGTTTCACTGTCATAGAGACTGTAATAACTTGTAAAATACTTCGCGAAGGTTTTACTCTGTTTAGTTTCATTTGTATTGCTAAATGAATGTCAGTCACTTGCATTTGTTAAAATTCCCGCCAGAATGTTGAGGGAGACAATTTGGGAAGTGGGTACCTCGTGAATAGTGTCCTCGAGTTGTTTTAAAAGCTTCAACACTCAGAATACACGCAGAGAAGCTGAATGCAGTCATTTTGACCTTTGACCCCTGAATTCACACTGACACATCGCAGATTCAAGAAGAACACTCTACCAGGAAGTAGAACTGCTGCAAATGTGACTCTGCAATGAATTATGAACTCTATAACATTTAAATGTGAGTTATTTTTTATAATTACTTACTTATTTATGTTATAATTTATAAAATATGAAAGTTATAATGATTTTAAATGATTCAGTATGTCATAGTAAGCTAGTGTGATATTTTAGAAGACATAGAAAGTAAAACATATATACATATGTTTTTGAAAGTTTACATGACTGCAACATATTAATGTATGTAAATACTTGTGATTTAAACATATATAATATTACATTTCATTTGACTTATCTAACTGACAAGCATAAATATCATTATGATTTTATCTTAGAAGAAGTTGTCATGTGACATATTTTAAAGCAGCAGTTCAGATATATAAAATACAGATGGCTTTCTTCACAATGATTTAAGTATATCTGGGAATTTACATAGCTATGCAGTATGATTTGTAATCATATTTATGAACCTAAATATTTTATTTAACTGGCAATAATAAGTATGAGAAGAAAAGCTTTGATGCAAGTAATTTAAAGTCTTTTAGAAGCTGTTAACTGCATTTCTATGACAGAAAATAGGAATATCCTAATATATGTAATGGCTGAACCATAATAGCCTAAGTTGTTGATTCTAAATGAACATAAGAACTTATTTTTACAAACTTTGAATAAATTAATATGTAGATTTGCCCCTTTTTTTTTTCTATCTCTCTCTCTATCTTTCTCTTCTTTTCTTTCTCTCTCTCTTCTCGATTCCCAATATCAAGTTTATTTGAATGCTATTTGATTATAAATGTATTATACTAAATAGATGTACATAGTAGTATGAATTGTTTCTAAATGTTCCTATTTGTTTATATGATGCTGATTTATCAAATGTTTAGCTTTGTCTTACTAGATAATCTAATTGAAAAAGGTTAACTTTAGTTAATAATAACCAGTATTAAATTGATAAGGTGGCAGCTGAGGTACTGCTGCTTAGGGTAGGGGGTTAACTTGAGTGGTATGTGCTACTCAAAGTTGGAGTTTTTAACTCCAGGCTGGGTGCAAGGTTTTATCCTTATATTATTTTCTTCCATTTACTATTGTTTGTATATAGTTCTGACATCCACAATACATTTTATAAACTTATTGTCACTACAAGCAAAAATGAAGTTTATACAAAATCCCATAAGAGTTTCAATAAATACAGCTTTATTTAAAGGTACACCTAAAGGAGGAGGTATAACATTATTTATTTTGTTAATTGTTATTCTGATTACAAGTTTTATATGTTTAAATAATGCCAAATGACTTCTCTAAAAGGAATTTCTTTAAACATTAATGGACTGAATAATCCATGTAAAAGGGCAAGCTTAATGAAATACATTAATTTACATAAGGCCAACTTAGTATTCCTTCAAGAAACACATCTCTTGAAAAAGGATATTGATAAATTAGCCACTAATAAATATACAGTATTAGTTAGTTCAGAGCACACTCAAAAAAAAAGAGGAGTGGCTATTTTATGGAATAAAAGTATGCCCATACCTAAAACTATCAAGACTTATGAAGATGATAAAGGAATGTTTTGTATGGTTACAATACAAATTAATGGAAAGACATATACATTAATCAATGTATATTGGATACCAGGAATTGGTATTAATACAGTGAAATACCATCTTAATAAGATCATATCATTTTCTATGGGAGATATTATTTTAGCAGGTGACTTTAATTGTATCCTACATGAAAATGATACTACTACTATAGGAAAAAGGAAAATTACATCTAATGCAAAACATTTAAAAGAGTTTGTTAATTCATATCACTTGAATGATATTAATAATCAGATAGACTCAAAATCATTACCATACACCTTTTTTTCTAACAGATATAAAACTTATTCAAAAATAGATAGAGTCTTTATTTCTAACCAGATGGTAACATAATTAATTAATTCTAAAATCATTTCATGTCCTATATCAGATCATAATTCAATTGTCTTTGAGTTCATGATAAAGAGTACTTACAATGTTCAGATCAAAAGGATACCAGCATACTTAACTCAACTAAAAGACTATAAAGATTATATACTTTCAGAAGTGCAGCATTTTTTAGACATAAATAATACTCCTGAAGTCTCCATTGTTTATGTTTGGTATGCTTTAAAATCATATCTATATGGACAAAGTATCAGATGGTATAATAATAAAAGGAAATCTTGGGATAAGGAATTATTAGATATTCAAAGTAAATTAGACTCTTATAAGCATAATAATAAAGAAAATATTATGGACAAACAAGTCATTGAAGAAATAAGCAAACTAAATGAGAAATACAAAGAAATTTTAACTCATAAAGTTAAAATAACTTTAGAGAAATACAAGTTCTTGTCTTACTCAATAAGTCCCAAATACTTACATAGACTTAAAAATAAAACAAAAAGGTTGAATAAGCAAAATCATATCAAAGAAATTTTCTCTCTAAGGAAAAAGAAGAATGTTTCTAGTCTACCAGAAATATTAGATGAATTTAGAAATCACTTTCACAAAATTAATCATAATAACATTAACATGGAACCTAAAGATAAAATAAAGAAATTTATAACCACAAACATGAATAAAAAACTTAATGAACAACTGACTAAACTATTTGATAAAAATATTTCATATACAGAGGTTGTTACACAAATAAACAAGCTTAAATCAAACAAAGCACCAGGTAATGATGGTATTATACCTGAAATATATAAAATTCTTTCTAAAAGTACATACTCATTAATACATAAGGTTTTTGTTTTGGCCCAAAATGAGTTAATAACTCCCCCATCTTGGCAATACACTTTATTTCGCCAATTTTAAAACCCAATAAAGATCCAGCTAGATGCACTTCATACAGACCTATTTCATTACTTAATGTTGATTATAAAATGTTTATGAGTATTTTTGCTGATAGATTGAAGGCAATCATCCCAGGCATTATAGATATAGATCAGACAGGCTTCATTGTAAATAGAAATACTTTTGATAATATAAGGAGAACTCTAACATTAATTGATTTTGCAAATAGGAAAAAGAAAGATTTAACACTTATTAGTCTCGACATAAGTTCAGCATTTGATTCAGTAAGTTGGGACTACTTGTTTATCTTACTGAAGTGCACAAACTTTTCAGATGCATTTGTAAATCTAATTGAACATTTATATAAAGGAGCACTGGCTTACATTAAGATTGGAACATATGTCTCATAAAAAATACCCATTTTAAAAGGTACAAAACAAGGGTGTCCACTCTCTCCATTATTATTTACTTTAATAATGGAGCATTGGGCTAATCTGATCAGAAACAGTACTGATATAGAAGGATTTGATATAGATGAAAATACAACATCTAAAATTCAACTTTTTGCAGATGATGTTCTAATTACATCAGCAGGATGTAATTCTTCTATGCAGTCCCTATTTGATAAAATGATGAATTTTAAAAATATTTCTGGTTTAATATTCAATGAAGAAAAAACTAAAATATTACCTATATATACACGAAAAAATGTCCTTATTAGTGATTTTAGTAAATATATACCCAATTCGGGTCAGATAGCATACTTAGGTATAATACTAACTAAGGATATCAAATCTATTATACATAATAATTATAGTACCTGTCTTCTTAATATACAAAATCTTTTCAATAGCTGGAATAATATGTTTTTTACTATGGAAGAGAGACTTACAATTATCAAAATGATAATATTCCCCAAGATATTATACTTAATACAATCAATAATACTCCCACCTACAAAAATAATTATCAAGAAATTGAATACACTAATGCTAAATTTCTTATGGGCACCTAATAGACCTAGGATTGCATTAAAGAAACATACTGATAGCTGGTCTCAAGGGGGCATTTCTTTTCCAGACTTTAACTTATATACTATCTCTTCTATTATAAAAGTTATTACTTTGTTAATAAATCAGTCATATGTTGCAAAATGGAAAGATTACTGGGAACTAATTAGTATTCACTTCATGAAAATTTCTTTAACACATAAAAATATGATTGTAAATAACTCCATGTTATGGTTACTAAAAGAATTTTGTACTTCACCTATTACACCAAAATACATAGTTAGTTATCCATTAAACATTATTACTAGTTATCATAATTTTATATTCATGCATCCTAAGTATAAGTAATGGAATTTTATTCTATTCCCTATAATGTATACACAAGGTATGCTTTTGTCATCCACTTCAGAAAGAACTCTTTTAGTCACAGAAAATGATCTAAAGTACTGGTATCAGTTGTATCTGATAATAAAGTTAAAAATTTAGACTACTTAAAATAAGAATTTGATCTGAAAGAAACTTGTTGGTTAGAAGTTCAGCCCTTTAGACAACATCTTATTAATAAAATTGATTTAATGTCCATAACAGTTAAAGAATCTATTCCAATACTGATTGATTACTTGATATTAAATTTACAACATAAAGTTTCTGATAAAGGTAAGCTTTCATACATACATAAAATTATCAGAGAAGAAACTTATTATAGTGTAGATACCTATTGGAATTATTTCACTTTCATTAATGGTGAATCACCAAATCAACAAGATAAACAATATATATTGGAATCTGCTTATAAAACTACTTCTTCCATTATTTGGAGACTTTTTACTTGGAAATTTTTACATAGATCCTTTTATACACCTTTGATGATGAATAAAATAAATAATAAAGACAATCTATGTAAAAGATGTAATTTTGAAATTAATGCTGATTGGGCACATATGTTTTATAACTGTATAAAATTGAAAGAATATTGGAAATCAATTAATGATTTTTTGCAGGCTCTTTTTACAGATAATTTCATTATTTCTAAATCACTTATATTATTCAACACTCCTGTTCCTCAAAGTGTTAAAAAGGTTAAGCTTCCCTTGTTATGGTCTATTCTAGCAGTGGCTAGAAAAATAATAACCAGAAATTGGATTTCAGATACTCCTCCTTCGTTTAATGAATTTAAAAATGTTATGACTGTAGTGTGCCATATGGAATTGATGACAATAAAATCAAGAACTACTAGAAAAACATCTTACTATATTATATGGGATACTTTACAATATCTGTTAAAAAAATCTTAGCTACAATAGCATGGTATTTTAGTTTAATTAATTGATTTGATTGTAGTGGATGTCTTTGTAAATACTTTGGTTATTTTATTGAATGTTATAACCACTTCTATTTTAATTACTTGTATAAAATTGTTATGATATTTATTTTGTATGTTAAAAATAATAAACTTGTTTTAAAAAAAATATATATATAAGGCCTACTATACATAACATGTCTAGCCATCTGATATCTCACTGGCTTGTTATCGGGTATGATGTCAGGAAGTAATGATATACTGTACATGTGCACCTCCTACTGCATGACATATGGACAAAGGGTGACAGACTTGGGAGACAGAGGCACAAACACAGGGCCAATATTGATATATTGCTGTGATAAACTGAGAAAATTGCTGGTGTAACAGGGTTTGTTGTGACATATCTCTTCTGAGGGATATGAAGTCAGTAACTCAGGTGGATGTCACCATGTACTGGCTGCAGTCATCAGAGTATTGTACTGCATTTCTAAAGATAGGAAATGTGTGAGTAGAACACCGCACGTAAGACTCCAAACTCTGTCCAGTCTGCAGATAGCCCTACAGGTAAGAGTTTCCTCAACCACATAACACTGTCATGCCAGACTTTAAATCATGTAGAACAGCGATATCCACATAAACCCTGTTAAACCAACATTACTTCAAATGTAGAACATCAATACTTACATTCTGTCCCCTTGTCTGGAACATCCCCCTTCTGTTTGTTGATCTGTCTCCACAGTGTATGTTGTAAGAGGTATTTCCAACTACCTTCAGTGATGCTGTTTGTCAAACACCCACATGAAGTCCTGCTCACAGTGAAGTAAAAGGGCCAACACCCACATGAAGCACTTAGTTAAAGGAGTGTGTTTTCATGCAATTGGTTATAGGAATGATAACACAGCTGTTCCACATGCAATTAGCAAGTGGGGGACTGCAATTCGTGCACAGGCCATCGGCTGATCATGAGCATTACTTACAGATCTCAAGCTGCTGCCTACGCAAAACAGATGTACTTTTCCACATCCACCAGAGAGGGAGAGAGAGCGAGACAGAGACAAAGTAAGAAAGGAAGGGAGTAAGAGAGTAACAGCCAAGCATGTTTGTGTATGATTCATGGGTGGAGAGCGGTATTTAGGTATTATAACGGTTGCCTATATTGTTTACTAATCCATACTGTCACATAGTAATTGCACATTGCTGTACACATTTATGGCTGAGGATTGTCTACAACAACCTCTACAGTGTTTGAAAACTGTTGGCCTTGTAATGTGGACATTGGAACATATAGGTCCTCAATATAATGATGTAGTAAAACCCACACTGCAATGGATCCTGTCATTACACAATCACCCCAACACCCACACAGGATACTGATGACACACACACACTTACCAGTACTGAGTTTCAAACCGCTACTTGACTATGTATTGCAATTACAGTTTTAGGCAGTTATTGCACGTGCCACAGAGCTTACATATTGAAGAGCTGTCCAAAGGTATCTTTGAAGGTGAATAACATCAGCAAAACTGCTAAAGGAAGGGTAAGAGAACTGTAGTATGTGTGAATGTTCACAAAAGCAGGTGCTAATGAAGACACACACACACTCTCTCAGGAGAACACATACCTTATCACAGTTGTCAGGGCTATGATTAGAGCTTCTACCTAACTAGTTTGCTACACTACAGTATTACACAGTTATTGCAAGTGCCACAGACTTTATATGACTGAAAAATGGCCAAAATGTTATTTCAAGGTGAATGACATCAACAGGTGTGCTAAACTAGGGAAATGGGAGGTGTAGGGAGTGTGAATGGCTTCAAAATCATTAATCTCCACAAACAAACACATACACACACACACACACACACACACACACACACACACACACACACACACACACACACACACACACACACACACACACACCAGCCAATACTGAGATGCATAGGTTCATTGCTTCACAGGTGTGCAGTAGGTGAATGGGCCTGAAGGCTGTACAAGGCTAGGCAAAGGGAATACCTATGCATCAGGCCTCATGACAATAGTCTTCAGTGTGGCTCAGGCGTGTAGTCCCTGGAGTGGTCCCCAGTAGTGGGTATTGCATTCACTATCCACTCATCTGGGTAACCATTGTGGGTGGCCAGTGATGTGCACTGCTTCTCATGTATGTGATCTATATTCCATAACATGGGCAGTATCTGGGTTGTGCACATGCCCCACACACATGTTCTTTGATGCGTGGAAGTGTACTTGAGGTCTCTGGGGCATGTTGTGTGGACAGATTGTTATCTTCTGATGTAGCATTCCTGACCTCATTTGATGAGACCTGGCTATGTAACTGAGGTCGTGCTTGCACCTACATTGACAGCATTATACAGGTATTCAGTGGAGTTAGTGGCATCTGTCCATACAGGGAATGTGTATAAGGCATGGTATTCCCTTTGTGGGTTACATTTGAAACTCCACAGTTGTTGCAGGTGTCCAGTGGGGAACATAGCAAAAGGGCCACCGTAAGAATTTATTTCCCTGCTGTGGGGATAGAACAGGGTGCCATTTCCTTTTACTTGCTGAATAACACACAGTCAGGAGATGTAACACATCACAATACTTTCTGATGTCAGTGGCACTGTTTTAGTCAAAAGGCATGTAGTCCACTGCAATCAGATTGTGGTTAATATCTATAACGCAATATGCAGGGAACTATCAAAATAGTGGTTGTTGCCTAGCCAAGTGTGTTTGTGTATGAGACATGGGTGAAGAGTGTTCTCTGAGTAATAAAATGGTTGCCTATATCGTTCACCAATCCATAATGTCACATGTAGGGCTATGGATTGTCTACACCAGCCTTTCTGGTGTTTGGCATCTGTTGTCCTTGTAAGGTGGACATTGTGACATATACTAGGCCCTCAACATAGTAATTTAGCAAAACACACCCCACTATGCATCCTGTTATTACATAATCATAACAACCTCCACTCAGGAAACTGACAGACACACACACACACACTTGACAGTACTGAGTTGCAAATCCCTGCCTAGCTATGTATTGCTACTATAGTGCACAACATTTATCTCATGCACCATGGAACTTTTAGGATGGATGTTGTCCCAAGGTACTTCTAAGGTGAGGAACATAACCAGCCCTTGTAAATACTGGCATTAGGTGATGTAGTGGGTGAGAGATCTTGAAAACAATTTCACCCTAATCACACATTTACATTTGCCAGGGATGAGGATCAAACCTCTATCTAACAATCATTACTTACCATTATGGTTACGCATTTACCACATGCACCACTGACCTTACATAGTTTAGGGTTGGCAACTGGCACTTCTAAGGTGGATGATATCTGCAGGACTGCTAAAGTCAGGCTCTGACATGTGTACTGGGTGTAAATGGGGGCAAAATCTTTAAGATACAAACACAAACACTTGACACAGATGAGATTCAAACCTATACCTGTGTAGTTACTACTACTACATTGTTCCACATTTATGATGAACACCATGGAGTTTACATGCTGTTGAGCTCTCCACAGGTATCTTTGAAGGTGACTAACATCAGCAGCAGTGCTAAAGGAGGGGTAAGGGGAGAGTAGTAATTACGAATGTCCATAATATCAGGTATTATCAAAAACACACACTCTCTAACATAAACACACACAATTTCACTGGGATTAGAACACCTACCTAACTAGTATGTTATACTATAGCATTACGCAAATATCGCAAGCACCACAGAGCTTATGGGGGTGGCCTTTGCCCAATGGGGTATTTCAAGGTGACTGACATCAGAAGGCTTGCTAAAGTAAGGCAATGGGAGGTGTAGTGACTGTGAATGGCCTCAAAATCATTAATCTCCACACACACATAGAGTTTCACAGCTGTTATGTCTTGGATTAGAACTCCTACCTCGCTAGCATGTTAAGTTATAGCATTACATAGTTATTGCATGTGCCATGGAGCTTAGAGGGCTAACCCTTCCCCAAAGAAGTATTTCAAGGTGATTGGCATCAGCAGGCTTGCTAAAGTAGGGCAATGGGAGGTGTAACGACTGTGAATGGCCTCAAAATCATTAATCTCCACACACACACACACACACACACACACACACACACACACACACACACACACGCGCACGCACACACACACATACAGTTTCACAGCTGCCATGTCTGGGATTAAAACTCCTACCTAACTAGTATGTTACTCTATAGCATTACACTATCACAAGCACCATGGAGCTTATGGGGCTGAGACTTGGCCAGAGGGTTATTTCAAGGTGACTGAAATCAGCATGAGTGCTAACATGGTCAATGGGAAGCACAGTGTGTGTGAATGGGTCATAAACCATTCCTCTGGAAACACACACACAACACTCAGTCACACCCAACTTTACATTTGACAGGAATGGGTATACAAATGCTAGATGAATACTGATTTGCATTATCATGTTACACAGTTATCACATGCACCACAGACACTATAGGGCTGAGGGCTACCAAAAGCAAATGTCTACAGTGATTGACATTGGCACATCATGTGATATTGGCCAATTAGATGTGTGGTGGGTGGGACAGGCCTCGTGATAGAAATCGCTTTGTCACTGTCTGTCTCTCTCTTCCCCACATCTCTGTGTGTGTATGTTTGACCTATTATAGTGTGTAGGCCTTGAATATGTGTGAGTATTCCTATTCAGTGTGTGTGCAAAGCATGAATGGTGTGCAATGTGGTGTGTGTGCACAGACATCTGCGACTAACAAATATGTATAGTCCACTGTTGTTGTCAGACATGGGCTTCATTTCTCTAAGTGTAGGAGCATGCCCAGTATGACCTTCTGTATTTTGTTGTCAGACATGGTATTTAGTTCTCTAAGTGCAGGAGCATGCCCAGTATGACCTTCTGTATTGAGTGTGTGAATCCATTCCAGGTAGGTTGTACTCCAGTCCAGTATTTGGTGTTCTACACCTACACCTAGCGACCTGTTTCTGCAGGATATCGGTAGATAGGTTGATGATATCGAGTCACAAAGGGCAAAAGATAGTGGGATAGTGTAACTATTGTGTCTGTGCTGCTTGTGTTAAATGGTTGGTGTCAGCAGAGATATTCAGACATATGTACTGTTTTACACTGTGCTGTATTATGTCATCAACATACAACCTTTTTCTTTTCTCTTTACACAACCACCTTTATTATGTTCCCAAAACCCTTAACGTACCCCTCACTACTCCTATTTTTCCTCAACCTATCCTACGTTTACTACCTCACTCAACCAACACATACTAGCCACACTCAAGCCTTCCACATAACTACTCACTTTAACACGCCTCCTTTGAAACCTCACATCATAATATTTCCCCATCTTTATCCTATAAAAAAACAACTATTCTTTTCTTATAAACTCATTACCCCTCACAAACACTCATCTACAATAGTAGCAAACAAATACTTCACTAATGCATCAAAGCACAACCCATACTATAAGCAATCCAAATACCTTACCAATATTATTTTACATCTAATTACTACTCTATTATCAGGAGACATACATCCCAACCCTGGCCCCTCAAACTCTTCCACCATAGACAAGTCTATACTTTTCACCTCCCTAAACTCCCAAAGCATAGTAAACAAAGTCCCAAGCCTCCATGCCTGGCTCTCACACAATAAACCTGACATTTTATCTATCTCTGAAACATGGCTAAAGTCCCACATAAAAGACCATGAAATAACACCACCAAACTACTTAATCATCAGGAAAGATAGATCCCATAAAAAGGTGGTGGTGTAGCTCTCTTATATTCATCCTCCCTGACAGTCACCCCTTATAACAAACCTATTCCCAACTTCAATAAAGCAGAATTACTCCTGACAAAATTTCAAATTAATAAACACAAACACATATTAATAGCCTCCCTCTACACCCCCCCCCCCCCCCGGAGACAATATTACTACACTCGAAAATATCCTTTTCTGGCTCTCCACTAATATTAACAATGAAATAATAATCTTAGGTGATACAAACATCAACTGGTCCTCCATTCAGTCTGCCACAAGTCCACTTAATATTAACCTTTACAACTTCTCACAGCTAATTAACTCCACAACCCACCCCTCAAAAACTCTATCTACTGGTAGCATTCTAGACTGGATTTTAGTCTCTCACCCTCATTACTTCTCTGACAGTGGCACACTTCCAGACTCCCTTAGTGATCACCTGCCCACCTTTGCACATCGACTCCCAACACCTTTACTCAGAACACACAACTACATAACCATCCGCAACCAAAAAAACTTTAATCCTACAGCTTTCACTGACTCTCTAAAAGCAATTAACTGGAATGTTCTAAAAAATCTAGCCCTAGATGATGCTGTAGCTCACTTCAACCCAACCTTCTTAAATTTCCTAGATAACCATGCTCCACTAAGCTCTAAAAGAATAATACTAAAAATCACCCCCTGGCTAACCAAAAATACCCTAACAGCTATGAGACACAGAGACAAAGTCTGGGCTCTTTACCATAAAAATTCATTTCCCCTCTCCTATACCAAATTCAAAACACTCAGAAACAAATTAAAAAAGCTCATTACTGCTGATCGACAAAACTATTTCTCCAAACTCCAAAATAGTAATAAAACAAACCCTCAGAAGTTCTGGAAATGAATTTCTACCCTTATCAATCCTGGCAAAATACTCAACCCCAGCCCTGACCCCAATACTCCTGACAATGACTTAGCTACACAATCTTAACTCCTTTTTCATAGATTCCATCTCCAAACTAACATCTTCATTCTCCAATATCAGTCCATCCTCCCCTTCTCCCCCTCTCCCTTCAACTAACACCCTTCCCTTCACTTCCATCTCTACTACCACTTCCTCTCCATTTCCATTAACCCCTCTTCCCACACCTCTGTCACTAAAACCAATTCCAACATCTACAATAAAAAAAACTTCGACAGAAACTTAAACCATGCTCCAATGCCCCTGACAATATTCCTTCATACTTCCTTAGCGTAGCTGCTGAAGCCATTGCCTACCCCATCATTATACTAATCAACCACTCTATCAAAGAAAGCATGGTACCCCAGATTTGGAAAAAGGCTTTCATCATACCTCTACATAAAGGTGGCAATAACAACATTACAAACTTCCACCCCATAGCTATCTTATCCCCTATCTCTAAACTCCTAGAAAAGCGCATCGATCTACAGCTCCTACCTTACCTCTTAGACAATAATCTACTAACTCCAACTCAGCACGGCTTTCGACCCAGTCATAGCACTATGTCAGCCCTCCTCTCCTTCCTAGAAATGGTAAATACAGCTTGGGACTCTGGTCATATTGTCTCTACCCTCTTACTTGATCTTTCAAAGGCCTTTGATACTATCTCTCACAAACGTCTTCTAACCAAACTCTCTCAACTCAACTTATCTCCTTCCTCATTGTCCTGGTTCTCTAGCTACTTATCAAATAGATATCAAGCAGTAAAGTGGAAAACAGCCACATCCTCTTTTCTAAATACCCCAACTGGAGTTCCCCAGGGCTCCATACTGGGTCCTCTGTTATTTAATATATTCATAAATGATTTCCACAACTCTATCCCATTCTCCAGCATTATCCAAGATGCTGATGATTCAACTATCATTTGTTCTGCCACATCCTTCCCAGTGCTACAAAAGCTTACACGAGATGCCTTCTCTATCACTGAACTATGGGTGAAAGATAATCACCTTGCTCTCAATGCCTCTAAAACTAAACTAATGGTATTTACCCCCTCTAAACACACCTATATCAATACTAACTCTCTATCAATTACCAGCCACAATAACACATCCCTGGAATTGGTGTCCAATGCTAAGTTACTGGGTGTTCAAATCGACAACCATCTCAAATTCAACTCCCACATTCAACACGATATTAAAAAAAACATCAAAAACTAGGCATGCTATACAGGCACAATCGCTACCTTACACCCTCCACTAAAATCACTCTCTCTACCTCATTCCTCATCCCCTCTCTTCTTTATGGAGCCCCACTCCTAACTAACATCCAATCTTCCCTTAAAACACAACTTTCCACCTGTTACAACAAAATTGCTAAATTCGCTACCAGTCATAAGTCTTCTACCCACCACTGCTCTTCACTGCATAAATTAAAATGGCTTGAACTTCCCAACCAACTCATCTATTCTCAACTTACTCTTGCTCACAAGCTCATTTTCAAACCTGACCTCTGTCCATCTCTGTCCTCAGCATTTAAATTGCACCTTCCCAGCAGAGTACTTAGATCTAACAACCAAAATCTAATCGAATTGCATAAACCAAATCGTCCCCCTGGTAAAAATCTCCTATCCTTTAGCCTAGCACGACTCTGGAACTCCCTACCTCCTGCCATTCGTACCACCTTCAACCACCTTACATTCAAAACATCTCTTCACTCTCATCTATTTTCCCAGTGGGAATCCTCATGCTCACATCCTTCATGATCTATACTGACTATCTCTCCTTCTCCTCCACTAGGACATTTCTTATCTCTGCTCAAAAAAAAAAAAAAAAAAATTACATTGTCTGCTCTTCTTACAAATAATACAATTGCTTCTTACTTATCTACATTGAAATGTTTGCCTTTTGTAGCCTGCATCTTCTGTAATGTGTACCACCAGTTTGTTCTTCCAAAAATTGTTTGCTCTAATTGTAACATTTAACACTAGTCTGTCTACCACAAATTGTATGCTCTAATTGTATAATTCTTGTAAAATATTGTAAAAAGGATGTAAAACCTATTGTAACTTGTTTGGTGCTTTTCTCCCCAGGACTCCATTGAAAATGGGTTAATTTTGGCCCAATGGAATATCCTGGTAAACCAACTGCAAATAAATAAAATAAATAAATCAACTCATCAACTACTGACAGATATACTTATTTGCTCACAGTTATTTCCGGGAAATACAAGATGAATAAAGCTGTGTCCAGTATTGTGGTCTGCAGCCTACATATTCTAGCACACTCATGCCATTCTGGAGGAGTAGCTGCAGACACTTGCTGAAGGGTCTGTGTAAATGGTCCAGCACCTTGGTACTGTGGTGGCTGAGGATCCCCTGCTTGTACATCTATTGACGTAACAGAATGGCCATGTCCTGCTGTGGCCATACCTCTCAGCTGTACAGATTCACCCAGGTTGCCCAAAGGGAGGGTTCATATAAATGGTTAATTCCCCTTCACATTGTAGTTTACAAGCCGGTTTGTAGCCACCCATTACTGGGTTTTCAGGCAGGGGTAGTATGGGCACACATCAGTTTCAAACTTCACACACTCCATGGCGTCCATGCTTCTACACCCTCCCCACTCAGTTATTCTATTCTCTTCCTATCATTATGCGAGTGATATGAGAAGTCTCCCTATAGTTGTCCCTTCATCCCAGCAGTATTTAGGGGTTGGTTTACAGTTCATGCAGGAGGACATGGTGGGCATGCTACTGGGATTTGTCAACATGGCTTTGCATTTGTGTTCTGTGTTATGTTGTTAGTTGGGACACCATGAGATACCATACACTGGCAGTACGAGTGAGGCACAGGCCTTTGACAGAAGACTGCAGGCCATTTGGTAGTGATGCAGGCCATCTGTTGCAGGGCCAGTGCATTCTGTCACTCCTAAATTCCCAGTCTGCGAGCCACTGGATTCCCCTGTGGTGACAGGCTAAGTGTGTGGGGTGTTAATGGCAGTAGTTCCTGTCCATATTAATCCATTGGTCTGCATGCTGGCAGGGTGCTGCTTACAGCTAGGGACACACCTGCATGGGGCACTTCTTCAGCATGCTGCATTTTGGGTCTATATTAGAACATCGAAGTTTCAGAACTTCTAATGTTCTAATAATGACCCCTATTCAGCGAAAGCTGAAAATAGCGAAGTTACAGAAAACCAAATTCTTTCCTAGGGAAAGAATTTGGTTGCCCGTTCCTGTTGCTTCACTATTTTCAGCACTGTGGTGGAAAGTTACTGGTCAGGTTCAGGTAAGTGTGCGATTGTGTGGACGTGAGAGTTAGGGTGAGTTAGGTGAGTTAAGGTTAGGGCGCGGGTGAGGTGTGTGTGTGCAATAGTGACGGACCTTAGGGTTAGGGTTTGGCTTAAGGTAAGTGGGTAGATAGTGGTGTATGTACAGTTTAGTGTAGGGTTACATTTAAGATTTTAGGTGTATGTGTGTGGATTGCTGTTTGTTTGGTGTGTTTGTGTTGTGTCTATGTGTTTTTTATCAGCAATTTTTTTCCCTAGGAAAAAAAATTGCTGTTCTGAATTTTCGATGTTGTCAGTTTTCGCTTAATAGGGGTCGATATTAGAACATTCGAAGTTCTGAAACTTCGATGTTCTAATATAGGCCCTGCATTCTGTGGGTATTCCCATACAGAAGTGGGGGTCATACTTTACTTATTCCAACAGCAGGGATATGACCTGTGATAAACCTCTGGCTGATGGTGGGGTGAGCTGAGTGCATGTGTGATATGGAAGCTTCTTGCAGCTGATTCACAGATATACCTGGGACATTCCCCTTAGGTTGCCTAGTGCAGGGACATCAGCAATCCCTCATTACTTCATAACTGTGCCTTTTGTGGTCTGCCAGTGATTGGCCAGACTACATCAGTATTCCATACTACACAGATAACTAATGTGCCACTAGCCTGTATGTACAATTCCAAAGGTGTGTGCAGTTGACAGTTAAATTTTATGTACTCTGCTAGGATACTGCCACCTGTGTACTGTGAGTATGTCTGCGCCCACATTCATGGCATGTCCATCTTTCCGATGGTGAAAGATATTGACATCTGAACAGTGAGTATGCATGACTGCTGAATTGGGTCTTGCTGGGATGCATTGTGGTTGGCACTGCACTTGTCAGAACATGGCCCTGTCATCAACAGTACTGGCCATAGGCCACCGAGACACAACCCTCCATGCCTAGATGCTGACCACTTCCACGCAATATAGAATACACAACAACCTTACACACAGACCCCTGCATATTGTACACATGCAACAATCTATCCTGTAAATTGACCCAGCTCAGGTAATCTGTGCTCCACTGTTATTAAACCCACATGTACATGTTACTGCATTTCCACATAGGATTGTGGGGGGGGGGGGGCACACCTGACAACTGTAAACATTTGCTATGATTGTACTGGTATTTTAGGTACTCTGTTGGCTTCCATTTCATTTTGCATTCTGACCTATCATGCAGACTAGAGGCATATCAGTAGATAACAGATCTTAGGTTTTATTGACCTACATCTCAGTTTCAGACTTTTTACCCTTCAGAACTAACATACAACTGCCAGACCTGTTGTAGTCTGTCTGTGTAGGTCTGGAGGGGGCTATTCTCCATTGCCATCAATTGGAGGCCTTAGCACAGCCTTTCTTTATGATCACCTGTCCTGCTGGCTGAGGCTGTTGTTGGGTATGTGAGCCTCACTGACATGCATGTGTGTGTCCTATGGACACACATTTTGGCCACTGCATGTACTGCAGTGGGATTTGTCACCTTGTCTAGTACTGCCTACTTTGTTGACACCAGTATTTGTTATGGATTTCATGCTGCCCATATAGGTGTCCATTATCTGCTGCCATCCCATGCTGCTACCTGATTCCTTTGCATGCTCAAATCCATACCATAGGTACAACTACAAAACATACTACTCCATTCAGCATTTCATAGGAAGAGTGACTTACCTTGTGGCTGTGCCAGTATTGAGGATGGTGCTGGATGGCTGACTATGTTGGATGCACATAATACACTCCCTATACATGGTAAAGTACAGGTAGTGTCATGTTTGGCATCCCTTTTACTGTATGTGCAAGTCAGAGAGAGGTGTCATTCCCTGGGTCCTTACTGTGTCAGTGTATGTACTATGCATTGTCTCTCTGCCAAAGCCAGGGCATACTGGGCATGCCTTCTTCTGCCTACATGGACAGGCTCAGGTTGTCCTCCTCCGAGTCCCTCTGTGCCTGTGCAGGCTTTTGCAATTCTGGGGGGCTGTGTGGCCCTGCCCCGTGCTGTTCCTACTGCAGCTGTTTCCACAGGATCATATTGTGTAGCATGGCACATACGATGAAAATTTGTGTACACGTAGCTGGGGAGTACTGCAAGGCTCCACTGGATATGTCCAGGTACCAGAACTATGACTTGAGCAACCTAAACTCACACTCTGTTATGATTCTGGTTTGTGCACATGCCTCATTATGGAGTTCTTGTTTGGGTGTGTGTGCATTTCTGATAGGTGTCATCAGCCACGGCTCCAGTGCGTAACCAGCATCCCCCACTAGGTGTCCATATGGGATGTCCCACTGGCAACTCTTTGGTACAGCAGTGTCATATGCCAGATGTGAGAGTTGTGATAGCTTCCAGGGCTGCCAGCACACACATTCAAGATAATGCCCTGGGCATCACACACAACCTGGCAGTTGATGGAGGGGGAGCCCTTGCGGTTTATGTAGATCCTACCCCACTCACCGGGTGGTGCTTTGATGTGTATGTGCGGACAGTCTATAGCACCCACTACCTCAGGGTATTCTGCTGTTTGGTGGAAGAGATGCATATTGCTGGTCAATGCCTCATGGGTGTTGAGGAAATATATGTGCTCACAGGCATGTGCTGACATGGCATCCAGGAACTGGTGGAATACCCTTGATGCTGATGCCTGTGAGATCCCCATGATATCCCCAGTTTGCTTTTGGATGGTACCTGTTGCTAGTATTCTTAACCCTACACATACCTTGGTATCCACTGGGATGGGTTCCCCTCTGTTGGATCTGTGTGTGAGGTGTAGCCGGCACAGCTCAACAATTTGCTGTAGGATGTCCCTGTCCACCCTATAGCACTCCACTATCTTCAGCTCGTGTTGTCCCTGGTAGGTTACCCTGGGTCTGTACACTTTTCTCCTTCTCCTCACTGTGGGTTGGTTGTCAGAATGATCATCCTCACCACCCTCAGCCTCTTCCACATATTGATGTATGAGAGCAAAAGCAGCCCCTATCATTTTGTTAGTTTTGTCAGGTAAAATTCCCCGTCTGTATACACCAGTGATGTGAGTTTGTGGGAAAAAACAGAGTGAAAGGTGTTTGCATTGTTTATAGTAGTGTGCTGGGCTGGGCTGCTGCCTGTGTAATTGGCTGATTCTGATACATTTCACCTGCCAGCTTTGCTAGTTATCCTTGTTTGCCTTCCTACTGCTGTTTTCCCTTCCCATTGCCTTCCTGTTTAAGCCCCGAGGCACGGCGTGCATACTCAGTGCTCAGATGTGAACAGAGCTGGTATTTCCTATTCTTTTTTTTTGTTTAAAACCCGGTGTGCGGTGCACACACCCGTTTAGGCAATGTAAACACTGCTCGGCAGCCTCAGACACATCCCCTTCCTTAGCTGTGCTTAGCTAAGGGAAAACACAGGCCACAGAGCTCCAATAAGCTTACAGCATGCATGACACTCGCCCTTATGAGGTCATCTACCTCTTATGCTTATACCATGGTGTTGCTGCACCTACACGGTTGGGTGCAAGCTAACACTGTGGGGAAATCTGTGATTCAGTATCAATCCCCTCATTTGCATTCAACTGACTGCTAATGCATGGTTACAAAACTGACACTCAGCCTTCCCCCTTAGCAACCACTATCCCATGGTATTGTTGTCTTATGCATGCCATTAACTATTATGGCAGAATTTGATTTGGGTTTAAAAGCTTATTTCTGACTTGTTTCCTTATTTTTGGGCCGATCCCATTTGTTCAAAGCTGCCCTATGCTTAAATGGCCGAAATAGGCCAAAAAAAAAAAGCTATTTTTTTTTTAATTTTGCAACTATCTCCCATGCCAAATGCCATATATCTGGCCACTGACATGCCTACTACATTGAATACACGCTTTCTTTCGAGCTATCATGCCTCTGTTTTGTAATTTGCAGAAATGTATCCGGTTAGTAACCGAATATATTTCTGCAGGTTACACTATTCCTGCGCAGAAGCCTGCCTGCTTCCTGGATCACTTATTCACCTCATTTGCATGGTTTTCACCAACAAATGGGGTAATTAGCATACAGGAGCTGTGTCCATGCAGGAATAGTGTAGGAGCACTCGTGTACTTCCCGGAAGATCGTTCCTGGATCGCTCGTTGGCCATATTGAGTGCAGCAGCTCTTGCACTTTTCCTGCACGCTGTGTAGAGCTTGCTAAATCCTGTGGTTAGTTTATTTATTAAATAAAGTATGTACCTAAAAACATATCTGTGTCAGGAGCATCAGTAAATCTAGGAAGAACAATGGTAACTCTGAGGAAGAAAATCAAAGCAGTATGCAAAAATCTAATTATTTCAGAGATAAGGGCAAGGTAGCAGAGGCTGATTGACTTTAAGAAAGGAAGGGGTGAACCAGGCAGCTGCTTATGTGAACTTCAATATGTGATCTGTTAGGTAAAGATGTTTTATTTGAGGGTGTTGAGTGTAAGCTCCACTTCCCCTCCCCCTTTGTTGGGTGATTGATTTTCCTGAAGGAGCAAACTGTGCAGCCTTAGCAGTTTCACATATAACTGACTGCCAAATATCCACATTGACACGTGTTACAGATTATCATTGGCTGATTCAAATTACATGATGATTAGAGGCTTTTGAATGCTTGAACAGATTAGACGAGTATCCTGGCTAGATTAGTTATTGACAGCTTTAGGGCAATGTTGGTAAAGGAATCTGATTTGATGTTAATAGGAAATAAATCTAATTCATGGCTGATATAAAATAAAAAAAAAATTATCAGATTTCATACTTGTTCAGACTAAAGGCCTATTCCATGCCAATGCATATTTGGGCAGGATATTGTGGAAATGAGAGTCAACTGCGGTGGTGGTGCTGAGGTAGCGTTGTCACCTCACAGTAAGATGTTGTCCCGTTCGATTCTCAGCTAGCGTGTCTTCTGTGTAGAGACATGCGTGAATGGGCGTACCTTCGTTGAATATTGTGCATCAGAGCTGGCAACACGGCATGTAAAAATCTACTGCCAATCATTAGCGGACCGGAGTTCCGCTGTGGCGACCCCTAACTGGGAAAAGCCGAAAGACACAACATTGTAGAAATGAGAGTCGTTATTATGTCATTGCAGTTTAAAAGTTGAATCTTCTGAGTTATTATTTATACCTGTCAAATAAAGTATCTGGTCATATAGTGAAGCATTGTGGTGGTCTGTATCTTGGGGAAGGGACAGCACAGGACAAAATACATTTTCAGAGTAAAGGAAATAATCAGCTATATTTATTTTCTTCCAGTACAGATCAAGCAGTTACTTGTGACCTCTATTACCACATGAGAAGGAACACATGGTGGGAGTTGGAGCATAGATATGAGAAGCTCTTGCTGTACAAGCATAGACATAATATGCATAATATGTCATAGATATAATATGCTCTTGTTGTATACTTTCCTTTCACTTCAGTCCTTGAAGCAGTTCTCTGATATATGATATTCTCCAGCTATTTCTTGCCAGTTCTATTCCTTTGCTATTCATGAAAAGTTGCTCTGTACATGTACTCCTATTTTGCCATGCTCTGTGCTTTGAAGTTGCTGCTGTATTCTGCTTTGTCCCTCCACTGTGTCTTTTAACACAAAATCACTGTCACAACAAGCAGTTGTAAGTTATTGTATTCAAGTTTCCTGCAGTGTGTGCTGATATTTTTTTCTGACTGGACACTGTATACTTTGATGGAAATCATGTACAAGGCCTTGTGATACTAAACTAGTTTGAAACCAGAAGTATATGTCAAAACTCTTCTGGCTGACATATCAGCATTCTATTTTCTCAAGAGAAGGCATGTTCATTCGTCATTGCTACTTTGACCAAATGCCTTTGGCTCAAAATTCCAGGATCAGAATACATCAGAAATAAAATGTTTGCATGTTGAAATTTGGATTTATCAGTTAACTTAGAAAGAAACTATGAAATTAGCAGACAGCCTTGTTCGTGGGCTTGCTGATTTCATCAGATAGTACATATATGTACGAGGGTGCTGGGGAAATCTCTTCTCATTCCATTAGTATCTCCTGCGGATATGAGGGTACAGGGAAAAACCCTTTAATTCCACTGGAGTGTCCTACATAATCACTGTCTGATGTATTTTGCATTGTTTGTGTTATACATTCTGAATATTTTCTGTGCATTTTGAATTTCAGATTGAAGTCTGTTTGTTGCTTAATTTTACCTGTAGGCTAACACACTCAAGTGTGCTAGCCATTTCAAAGCATTTATAGCATTTACTGTCTGTTTTCCTCTGTTTTCTGCAAAAAAGAAAAAAAACAAAAAAAAAAATCTTGTTTTCCCGCCTTACTGAACTAGAATAGTCCAGTCTTCAGAGTTTGCTGATCTCTGGGCTTTGTCTTGGTTCCTGTGCTATTCCATATCCTTATTTGGATAAAAGGAAGCGTCTTTGTTCACCAGTGGGAGTGGGGAGCACTGAGCAGCCTATTTGTCCCTAGAGGAGTGGTTCCAGCCAGAAACTTGTAGTCTATTGGCCATTTTGGGTCAATTCCTAGCTCTTTTCAGCCCCTGGAATAAAGCCTGCTTTAGCAGCTTTTTAAGCTTGTATTCAACTCAGCACCGCTCTTCGTGGTGCCCTGCAGAGTTCTACAAGCAGCAGAGAGCAAAAGAGTGACTTTTTCCTGATTTAAGTATTTTTTTCTGGCATTTTGATTATTTACTGCTTAGCGACTGCATTTTCGCCTGTTTATACAGCTCTGCATTCTATTTAAACTGTTTTTGTGTTGATTAACTGTTTTGCACCTTTAAAAAAGTTATTTTTTGCTTAATTTTACCTGTAGGCTAACACACTCAAGTGCGCTAGCCGTTTAAAAGCATTTATAGCATTTACTGTCTGTTTTTCCTCTGTTTTCTGCAAAAAAATCTTGTTTTCCCGCCTTACTGAACTAGAATAGTCCAGTCTTCAGAGTTTGCTGATCTCTGGGCTTTGGCTTGGTTCCTGTTCTATTCTATATCCTTATTTGGATAAAGGGAAGCTTCTTTGTTCACCAGTGGGAGTGGGGAGCACTGAGCAGCCTATTTGTCCCTAGAGCAGTGGTTCCAGCCAGAAACTTGTAGTCTATTGGGCTTTGTCTTGGTTGCTGTGCTATTCCATATCCTTATTTGGATAAAAGGAAGCGTCTTTGTTTACCAGTGGGAGTGGGGAGCACTGAGCAGCCTATTTGTCCCTGGAGGAGTGGTTCCAGCCAGAAACTTGTAGTCTATTGGCCATTTTGGGTCAATTCCTAGCTCTTTTCAGCCCCCTGTAATAAAGCCCGCTTTAGCGCGCTTTTTCACTTGTATTCAACTCAGCACCGCTCCTCGTAGTGTCCTGCAGAGTTCTCCAAGCAGCAGAGAGCAAAAGAGTGACTTTTTCCTGATTTAAATATTTTTTTCTGGCTTTTTGATTATTTACTGCTTAGCGACTACATTTTCGCCTGTTTATACAGCTCTGCATTCTATTTAAACTGTTTTTGTGTTGATTAACTGTTTTGCACCTTTAAAAAAGTTATTTGTTGCTTAATTTTACCTGTAGGCTAACACACTCAAGTGCGCTAGCCGTTTAAAAGCATTTATAGCATTTACTGTCTGTTTTTCCTCTGTTTTCTGCAAAAAAATATCTTGTTTTCCTGCCTTACTGAACTAGAATAGTCCAGTCTTCAGAGTTTGCTGATCTCTGGGCTTTGACTTGGTTCCTGTGCTATTCCGTATCCTTATTTGGATAAAGGGAAGCTTCTTTGTTCACCAGTGGGAGTGGGGAGCACTGAGCAGCCTGTTTGTCCCTAGAGCAGTGGTTCCAGCCAGAAACTTGTAGTCTATTGGCCATTTTGGGTCAATTCCTAGCTCTTTTCAACCCCCTGCTATAAAGCCCGCTTTAGCGTGCTTTTGCGTGATTTAGCATCGAGTTGCCCATAGAGCACCATCGGGCCGCGCCGGTTAAACAAGGTTAAACTATTTCTGGCTCTGTAAAGTCTGCTCTTCAATTTTTCCCTTAGAACTTCTCTACTTGCAATCTAAACAGTCTATTCTCTATCTCAAAAGCTCAGCACTTGCTCCTAAAGCATTTTTATATAGGTAAAGTACTTAAATACTAAACAAAGTACTACATTAGACTAGAATCCCCTTGAGTACCCATTTCCCTATAGGTCCCTTCTGACTCAGTTACACAGCAAACTTTTTCACTTTTTCTAGCATGTCGAAGGGTCAGTTGCTAGCATCCTCTCCTGTTCAGCTGGTGAATCTGGGCATCTTGAGGCAATGTTACAATTGCCTCATGTACCTGAACAACCCACTCCTTCTCCCACAAAACACAAATACATGTGAAAGATGCAACTATATAGCCAAACTGGAGGCTGAGCTCTCTCAACTCAGGACTGGCAAGACCAGACAGGAGGAGAAGGAAACCACGCACACCACAAACCCAGTTTCACATAGAACTATCAAAACTGCAAAACAAACACATAAACACACAAAGACATACTCGGAGGCACTGATCAAAAATCTACCAAAACTACAGAGGCCTCCAAAGCAGACACCCAAGCAACTGCCACCTCAAGACATAAGACATGCAACACATAGTTCTCAAAGTCAGTGTGCTAAACAGTCACAGCCCTTAAGGCCAAACACAATGCCAGACACACTTGTCATAGGTGACTCCATAGTCAGACACACTGACGTCCCACTCACCAGACTGAACAAGGAGAAGATCACAGTAAGCTGCCTGTCAGGCGCTAGAATCCGCCACATAACACAAGCACTCAGGTCACTCCACAGCAAGTACAAGTATGACTCAGTCATTGTCCATGCCGGTGTGAACAACTTGAGACGTACCTCCCTGGACTACATGAAAAGAGACATAGAAGAACTCTCAGATTATGTAGCCCAGGCCGGTATGACCCTGACCCTGAGCAGTATACTACCCTCACCAAGAATGATGCCACAATACAGAGACAAAATGATCAGCTTTAATAATTGGCTTAATTACTGGTGTCATTCTAAGGGGATCCAATGTCTCTCTGCCTGGGATGACATGCTTGACAAGCCACGCTGCTTCACAAGGGACGGCTTGCACCTGTCACCCCTAGGCTTCCGGATATTGGCAAAGGCTCTTGCCACCCCCATAGTGCCTTTTTTAGGCAAGGCTCAAATGATAAACCTACCGCCCTAGAAAACAAAAATGGAAAAAAACTAAGGGTAATATTGCTCAATGCCAGAAGTCTAAACCTCAAGATGCATGCCCTCGAAGCCCTCCTCAGTATGGAGAACATCGAAGTCTGTGCTGTGACTGAAACCTGGTTCAAGGCTCCTGAGAGCACCCCAGCACTATCAGGTTATACCTCATATCATGCGTTCCGGCCCCAAAATCCGGACCGAACCACAAAAGGAGGGGGAGTATCCAAATTCATAAAGGATACCCACAGCTCCAGGTTAGTGGCAATGCATGAAGCATCAGAGACCATCCAGGTGCAATTAACCATAGGTAAAACTGCCCTACAGTTTGTAGCATGCTACAGACCACCCTCTTAAACTCAGGAAACCCACACAGCCTTCCTGAAGACACAGGAGAGTATGAATGTCTCTCCAAACACCATCATATTGGGTGACTTCAACTACCCAAACATAGACTGGGAACATTACTCAAGCCCCAACACCCTAGCCCAAAGGTTCCTGGAGTTCATAAACTCAAATGCTATGGAACAACTAGTCACCATTCCCACAAGAGGAGAAAATATACTAGACCTGATCATCACAAACATGGGGACAAAATGCTCAACACCGGAAGTATATCCCTCATTGGTGAGATCAGACCATAAATTAATCTCACTGGGGATCCACATCCCGCCCCCAACCCCAGCAAAAAAGACCACAGTGAAGAACTTCTCAAAAGCAAACTTCACACTTCTTAAGACTGGAGTGGTATCCTTCAAGGCCACCGAGCCAGTGGAAACCACAACCCACGCTGCTGAAACCCTTACAAATGCCTTCTCTGAGCACCTCCAGGAATGTATGGATCAAGCAATTCCTAATAAAATCAAGACCCTTTCCACCAAAGGCAAGCGCCCGGTCTGGTGGACCCCAGCCATAAACAAACTCTACAACAAGAGGAGAAAGCTACTACATGACAGAGCAAAATCCCTAAAAGGCCAGGCATCTCTGTCCAATACTAGCAGAAAACTACGATCACTCATAAAATCATCCAAGGCCAACTTTGAGAGAAAAATCGCTAAAGACACAAAAGACAATCATAAGGCCTTCTTTAGCTATGTTAGAAACCTGGGTGGAAACTCCCAGATATGCTCAGAATTAGTCCAAAATGATACAAAAATCACTGAACCCACAGACATTGCCAACATACTGGCAGACAGATTCAGTGCAAATTTCTCCCCTCCCTCCCCCCAAAAGGAGAAATATCTATCCCACCAGAGTCTTGCCTCCCAAACATCTCAGATGCCCAGGTGAGAGCTGCTCTCTCTAAAGCAAAAAACACAGCATCAATGGGACTGGACGGTGTCCCCGGCTGTGTGCTACACGAACTCAATGAGGAACTAAACCCACACATAAGGCTGCTGTTTAATCTTAGCCTTACTACAGGATACATACCCAAAGAATGGCGTACGGCAACTGTGGTCCCACTCCACAAAGGCAGTGCTTCTACAGACCCTGGAAATTACCGCCCCATAAGCTTGACAAGCCTTGTCTGCAAGGCTATGGAGAGGATCATAATGGAACTCATAAATAAAGACATTGGGACCTACAGACACTGGATCCCACCCAAGTTGGCTTTGTCAAGGGCAGATCCTGCCTCTTGAACTTGGTCGACTTTTTCGAAACAGTCACTAAGGCCATTGATGAGGGTAAGGCAGTTCACACAGCCTACCTTGACCTAGCAAAAGCATTCGACACAATACCCCACTCGGGCATCATAGAAAAGCTCACCAGCTTAGATGTAAACCCATATGTCACAAGATGGGTTGCAAACTGGCTCAAGGACAGAACCCACAGGGTTAGAGTTGCTGGTGCCATGTCAGACTCTAAGCGGTCACGGCGGTGTCCCACAGGGCTCAGTCCTGGGCCCCTCTTGTTCGGCATTTATTTTTCTGAAGTGCAGGCAAACATAGGGGGATTGTGGCTGACAAAATTTGCAGATGACTGCAAACTGGGCACCATAACTGACACTCCATCAGACACAGACATCCTCCAGAGAGGTCTCATAGAAATGGATAACTGGTGCCAGAGCCATGGCCTTAAGCTAAATGCCAAAAAATGTATAGTCATACCCTTTGGGAAAAACAAGGTAACCCCTAATTACCACATAGGTGGTAATCCATTAAACACGGAAGAAGTTATCAGGGACCTGGGGACCCAAGTTGACAGTAACCGCTCTTTTGACACTTACATTGCCAAAGTGGTTAGGAAGACCTTCTACATTGCCCACCTGATCATGAAGGGATTCACACCCAGATCAGGAGAGGTCATTGTACCCCTGTACTCTTCACTTATCAGACCAATGATTGAGTACAATGCCCCATTCGGAATGTACCTTACCCGACACCTGCAGCAGTTGGAAAGACCCCAAAAGTTCCTCACCAAAAGGATGAAGGGGCTCAAACATATGTCATACGCTGCCCGACTGAAGAAACTCCAGCTCTATTCAGTCGCATACCATCTGCTCAGAGGTGTTCTGTGCCTGACATACAAGGCCATGTCCAACCCGGAATTAATGGACATGCTCCACCTCAAAAAATCCAAATCCACCAGAGCCACGAGAGCAAGAGACTTAAACCTCAACACGGATATAAATAGGACGTGCTGGAGGGACAGATTCATCACCCAGAGACTCCCTACACTATGGAACAGAATCCCAGTCCATGTGAGGCAGAGCCCCTCACTGACTCTGTTCAAGAGAAATCTTGACAAGTGGATGGGAGATCGTAGGTTTACCCCGGGAATTATCTCTGTGTCACTGCTGGACAGAGGCACAGCAAACTAATGGGTATAGTATTCTCATCCTAAGGGGTGGTGAAAGCCACACACACTCTGGCTAGGCTTATAAATGCCCTAGGGCAGATAGCCTAGTATGAACCTATGAACCTATGAACTTATAAGTCTTCTGCATAGCAAATTTTCATAATGTGTGCCATTTACTGCTTCTGCTTTGAATTATGTGAATTCAGTTTTATGAGGTTCAGTTCTATCTCATGAATCTTGTCTGGAATGGCTGAACACAGTTCTAGCAAATGATACAGCAGTAGCTTTTTAACTGATGTGTGTCAATATAAACTGATGTGTATTGGTATAAACTGTCCTTGGTACATGCTTATATCTATAGTAGTTCAGTGATTGGGATATAGTGTTGAAACCATCTCTGCAGAGGTCTGGCTTTATGTCAGGGCCCATGATGCTTTGCTTATGGAACAGATAAATTCCCTTACATGTGACAATAGAGCATAAGGAAATAGGTGAACATGTAAATGTGCAGAACTATTTCTAACTTCCATCAGGAAGCTACCAGTGGAGATCAAATGCATGGCTATTATCTTTAATTCCAATGGTTTCTGCCTTCATCTTTGACATTCTAACAGAAATGCAAGTCATCTCTTAACAGAAATGCATTTCAAGTTTTATAAAGGGTACAAGCACAACTCTTATGCACATGAGCATATCCTAATTGGGCTATTTACTACAGTGTGACTGGAGAGATGTGGCCTCCAATGCCATCAGAAGTACATCTATTTGCCTTTTCATTTTAACAACAGGCTATCATTAGGAATGATGATGTTTATCTTCAGGCATTCTTTGCTGTCCTTGTACTTCAGTCCTTCGATATAATATTAATACAGACCCGTGGTGATGGTGCTGCGGTAGAGTTGTCACCTCACAGTAAGATGCTGTCCGGTTCGATTCTCAGCTAGAGCGTCTTCTTCGTGGAGACATGCGTGAATGGGCGTACCTTCGTTGAAGGTTGTGCATCAGGCCTGACAAGCCGGTACATAAAAATCAACTGCCAATCATTAGTGGACTGGAGTTCTGCTGTGGCGACCCCTAACCAGGAAAAGCCAAAAGACACAAACAATTGATATTAATATTTATGTAGAACATATCTTTGGGGATCAATAATGAATGATTTTTTTACTCCAGGTTAAAAGCACTCTCATCAAATTAAACAAACAACTCAGAGGACAAATAAAGTCTACCAAAGCCAAATTTCAGGTAAATTTGCCCTCCCAGGCCAAGGAAAACCACAAGGCATTCTTTAGCTATGTCCGCAACCTCAAAGGAATAACACAACTGTGTGCAAAGCTCATTGTAAATGGAGCCACCTATATTGAGCCAGAAGATACAGCAAACCTACAGGCTGATAAATTCAGCTCCAACTTTATCCCTCTCTCCCCCTCAATCTTTCCTCAGGTAATGCCATCAAATACAACTCTGCCTGCTATCACTAGGGAATAGATCCTTAATGCTCTCTCTAAGGCCAAAAACACTGCATCAGTGGGCTCAGACGGTATCCCTGGATGCCTTCTAAATAGCATAAAATGTGACCTATAAGGCAGTCTGGAATTACTATTTAACTGTACTGTCCCGACAGGTTTCATGTGTCATGAATGGAGGACAGCAATAGTCATCCCTCTTCACAAAGGTGTGCCATCTACAGACCATGGAAACTACAGACCCATACATCTCACTAATTTTATATGTAAAACCATGAAAAGAATTATCATGGAAATGATCAGTAGTGATATAGTAAACCTCCAGAAACTGGACCCAATCCAATTTGGTTTTGTCAAGGGCAGGTCATACCTACTCAACCTGATTGACTTCTTTGAGAAGGTCACCAAAGCAATGGATGAGGGTAAAGTGGTCAACACTGCCTTCCTTGACCTAGCCAAGGCATTTGACACAGTACTCCACTTGAGAATTGTTGATAAACTCAAGAGGTTAGGTACAGACCCGTATGTCACCCGGTGGATACCTAACTGGCTCACAGACAGGACCCTGGAAGTTAGAATTGGGAAGTCCACCTCTAAAAAGAGGCCAGGCACAAGTGGAGTTGTTTAGGGATCAGTCCTTGGACTACTGCTTTTTAGCATTTACTTCTCTGAAGTCAAGGCCAATGTCAGTGGTCTCTGGTAGACTAATTTACAGTTCATTGCAAATTAGGAGCTGTCACTGAATCCCACACTGACACAAATGTTCTCCAGGAAAGGGTGACACAGACAAACAACAGCTATCAGAGCCATGGAATAAAAGTAAATACTAAGAAATGCATAATAGTATCCTTTGGGAAGTCATCCACCCCTGGTAACTATCATATTAACAATACATCCATTAGAGTTGACCCAGTAGTCAGGGAATTAGGGACACACATAGACAGTTATCTAGCCTTTGACCATCAAGTGTATACAGCAGTGAGAAAATCAATCTATATTGTGCAGCTTATAAACAAAGGTATGGTATCTATATCCAGGGTAGTCATTGTTCCATTGTATTTGGCATTCATCAGACCTATCATTGAGTACAATTCCTCCTTTAGTATGTATCTAACCAGGCATATCCAACAACTGGAACGTCCACAGAGGTTCCTCATTAAAAGAATATAGGGAGTAAGTAATATATCCTATGTAGACCACCTCAAGGCCCCATCCTTGCATTTTGTTTTTTACAAGTTTTTGAGGGGAGATCTATGCCTGGCATACAGGGCATTGTCAGACCCCACTCTGATGGACCTCCTGCATATGCACAAAACAAACAGCACCATAATTACCCATTCGAAAGACTTAAACCTTGCCTGTAATATAAATAGGACCTGCTGGAGAGACAGGTACGTATTTCAGAGACTACCCCATCTCTGGAACAGGCTGCCCATCCATGTAACTTGGGCAATTGGATGAGGAACAGGAAATTCATCCCTGGTTTGGCACCTATGTCTCTAATGGACATAGGCAACCTGTAAATGTTTCATCTCCCAAGCCCCTTCTTACACTTATCAAGGGTATCAGAACTTGTCAGTGATTTGGGATGCATGGCTAGGCTTAAAAAGGCCCTTGTGGTCATTAGCCTAGTAAACACCCATGAACCTATGGACCTAAGGTTGTGGAATTTATATTGTACCATATCACTGAGTGTGTCTTCTGTGAATTATTCTACTATTCATATTGATTTTCTATTTGTGAAAATTATGCCAAAAATATAACCTATTTGCTAGAGACATAATCAAACAAATCATACCAAGCACACAATTTCACATAGTTATACAGCAGTATCTTGTCTGGCCTTTTATATGCAGCAAACTGAACTCAGAATGTTGGTAAGTTTTCTGGCACCATTAGCCTGCCCATACTATGGCCAAGTGATACTGTTACAATGTGTCTTATAGTCAAACCAAACTCAGAAGATCAAGAATGTATCAGAGGGATATGTCAAATCTAAACCAGTGCAGAACGTTGTTCCAGTGTTGTTTAAAAACTGCTTACTTCCACCATACAGCAGAATGGTTTCTTTGGTGGGAAGCATTTCTACATCTTTACTAGAGTTAAGTAAATTCATGGTCAGATTCTTTTATATTGGCTCAGACTTATTAATGGAAAAGATTCCTAATGCTCCATGAAGCAAAGAATATATAGGCTACTGTTTTCTTGGATGCCAATGCCACTACTGTATTAAAATGTACTTCTTAACTTAAATAAAATTCTGATTGCAATACAAAGATTATCGTAATAAGATGGGTCTATATTACGCCCTCAAAATAAGTCTTCACTGAACACCTGTTCGCCGAACAATAATCAGCGGACTGTCAGATCTCCAAACGCCCATTTCAGTGAATTTTTTTTCCAAGGGGAAAAAACACTTGGCCATCGTTGGGAATTTGCCCTTTTTTCCCACTGTAGTGTGATCTTGGAGTTGGTATATTTAATTAGGGGGGTGGGGGGGGTGCTTTGAAGGGTTTGAAATTTTGTTTGGTTGTCATTTGGCCAAGCAATTTTTCCCTCTAGGAAAATATTCACTGAAATGGCCATTCAGAGAAGTGAGATATCTTTGATTATTTGTCGGCAAACAGGTGTTCAGTGAAGATGTCCTCCGAGGACATAATATAGACCCTATTGAGAGTACAGATATATATAAAACATGGACTATTATCTAAAGCTATTTCCAAACGGGGCATAACCATAATGAAATTCTTTATAATAATTATATTTCCTTTATCAGGTATGTGGCAGTCCAGTACTAGACACATTTATAACAGCAGAATTCCATTAAATTATGTCCACCTTAATCCAAAGTAATTAAAATAAACAATCAACCAGCCAACATGTTTGTTTTTAATCATGTTATTGATAAAATATTGCAAGATAAATAAAGAACAATCTCTCATCATAGCTAGCCAACACAAAATAAGTAGCTTGTTTTTTGTAAAGAAAAATAATTTTAGCAGATTATTTAAATATGTCTTCTCAATATTTTTTATGTTAAAAGCCTAAAAGAAATGAATGTATATGGTTCAGGGAATAATTTTCCTTTCAAGGCTGCTGCATAACATAGTAAAAGCTACTTAAAGATATTAATTAGCAAGTAGTAACACAGACTGTTCCAAAGGATATTTGATTAGCACAATTTGCTCTGTTAGATTTGCGTAAGCAATGGCTGTTCGTTTTGTCCTTATATAATCTCCTTTCTGGAATTTGTTTAGCTGTTAAGTACAGTAGGGTTGCAAAGATCAAATAATAGCATCATTTTCTTCTTAATCTTAAAAGTTCTGCAATTTTACAAAGTAGTGGCCTACAATATTATTATGTAAAAGCTACATGCCTTTTCATTTTAACAGCAGGCTGAATAGTTTGCAAGATTGCTTTAAAAATGGCATATTATACATTCAGCATCTGAACATAGAAAAAGAAGACACTTAAATACTTAAGAAACATTTTTATTTGCACCATAATTAGAAATTGAATTGTCAGTGAATGAGAAAAAAATATCTGTTCTCTCAACACTGTATTATTTCATATTTGGATGAAAGTAATTAGTGCAACCATTAGTGTCTTCATTATTTCTTCTAAAGCAGGGTCAGACTAGAGTTAATCAAAATAATATGCATAGCAATATGTGCAATAACACAAGACTGGAAGGGATGAACACTAGTATATGACCCTGTGCTCCCTACATCTGATCCATTGCCAGCTTCACTTGACCTCCCATTCATTAGCTGTAGCCATTTTAAGATTTGAACCTGGATATTCTTAGGATGTATGGCTATAGTTGGCTGTGGATCTCTTCCTTCAGTTGGGCAACCTATCAAGCTTAAGTGGAAAGCCATCATTCCTGCCATCCAACGAAAGAACACTGCTCCTCAGTTTTAACCTCCTCCTGTTCATCTAAATATGCTTTCTATGACTAAAGCAAAAATGGTTTGCTTAACCCAAACCATTATTGTAGAACACATTTTTGCCAAGGAAATAAGATTTATTTTTTTTACACAGAACTGATTTGTACTTCATTCAGTAGTTTTTGATTTAGATAAGTGAAAATCTTTTTGGAACAGACAGAAGTTTTCTTTTAATTCTTAGCTGAATCATCCTAGTAGATATGCAGACTCATTACCTTCTTTAACCTTTTTTTGTTTTATTTTTAGGTAAAGTGGAAGAAAGACTCGGTGGCATCCAAAGGAGCTCAAAAACTGTAGTCTTTCTACTCTTCCTGCCCATACAGATAGTGAATTGGGAGTGCAACACTAGATTTTACAAATCCTGGCACTTTGGAACATAGACTCTGATTCACAAAATAACACCAAATCCAGAAACTAGTTGTTACAATTTTAAAACATTTTTGCAAGGGGTTCTTTGCACCCACAATGTGGTTCTCCCCAGTGCCCTTGTATCTTATTTCTTCTAACTCACAGATTGTTGTAGCTTGGAGTAGAGGGAGTGCTCCAAGGTACTGTAACTCCCCTGTAAACATACACATACTACCGCTCAACAATTACCATCAAATACCCGCACACTCACTTTTACCCTGTGGTGAGCAATGTGCCCAGCTTAGTAATGTATCAATCCCCTGCATATCAGGCTTTGATAAATAAGAAGATAGAGTTGGTCATCTCACTCTAATAACGACTGTATGTTTGCTGTGAGTGCGTGTATTCTATGTGTGCATGTGCAAAACTGTTCGCTATGATAAGCAGAAACTAACAAGACAGAAGCTATTCAGTTTTACCTATACAAACTATGGCATCCATCATACCTACTTTAAGATCATATAACAAAATATTCATAATTTTCACTGAAATCTATAAACCTTTGGCAATGGTAATAAATATAAACGTTTCACAGATAATCATACAAACTCTAGTACTGGCCAGAGCTAAGTTTCACTACTATAAAGGACTACTTTGTAACAGGACATGACACCATATGCACCCATCCACCTGCGGGGCCAGTCCATTCTCCTCTACAGTAGGAGGGAGTTCTTTATAATCTCCTCCTGTGCTACAAAACAGTAAAAATATATACAACAGTAATTAATTAACTATCTGCCAAGATCACAAATAGCCATAAGGCAAATAATAGAGCAGTTAAATGCCCTGCATACTTACAATACATCTTAAGGTCTCTCTCTCTCTCTCTCTCTCTCTCTCTGTCTCTCTGTCTCTCTGTCTCACTGACCTCTTCTAACCATGAGCATAGAGAGACAGGATGCACCTCCTCAGGTCACAGAAGTTGTGTTGGCACTGCTCACCAGGGTGGGTCATGTCACTTGTTTCAGACACACCCCTAATGAGACTGTGCCGGGCATTGACTTTATACCGGTGACACTTGTAGGAGTCCCAGATCAGGTGCTTCTGGTAGTACCTGTATATCAGGAAAAAAAAAACCTTTTGCTTTGCTTAGAATACACAAGAAAGAAAGAGCCAGCAAACAGTGACTGAAAAACATAATGTTGTATTTAAAGGTACATAACAGCAAAACAAACCGGTTTTGGCTGGAAACAAATTACACAGCCTTCTTCAGTGTATAAAAATCATGCAAATCAGAGCTGTTTAAATACCATGAGATCAAAACCTATTGGTGGATGCTCATAAATATTCATTTAATCCAGGGGAAAACAAGCCACCAAGTTTAATAATCCATTTCTTTTCTTTGCTATTCAATACTGTGTGCCATATTTTTGACTAAGCATCTCAGACCATTGTTACCCTTTATACGTTCCTGTTTACAGGACACAACCAATTTTTTACAAATAATTTCTGATATACAATTGGAATCTGATTGGTTCTTATGCACACTTGATGTTAGTGCATTATACACAAACATTCCACACCAGGCAGGCTTGGAGACGTTAGCTTATTGGCTTGAAGTAACCAACTTATATAGTTTGGACTTTAATTCCTTCCTTGTGGGTTTGGCACAACATGTACTAACAAGCAACATCTTCTATTACAAGTATCTTTGTTTTTGGCAAACAAAAGGAACTGCAATGGGGGCATCCTTTGCCCCTATATATGCAGATCTCTTTATGGCCTATGTAGAAATACATATCATTTATGATCCTTCTAGAAATATATTTTTACCTTATATTGATATGTGGAGACGTTACTTGGATGACGTTTGGCTTGTTTGGAAGGGTACGGAAACTGGACTCATAGAATTTGTTTCTTTTCTTAACAGTAATGAATGGGGGTTAGTTTTCACTGAACACCATGACTTGAATAGTATAACATTTTTGGATGTCCTATTGCATAGGCTTCCTGATGATACATTGGGTACAGAGGTGTACAGAAAATTTCCACAGTACAATTCTATTCTACATGCTTCCAGTTACCACCCTCCGCATATAGCACGTAATATCCCCAAGTCCCAATTTATTCGAGCCAAACGCATATGTTCAGAACATGCCACGTTTTGTAGGAATCAAGTTGATTTGACCAACAGATTTAAACACAGGGGTTATAAGGTGGGTGACATCTCAGTTGCCAAACATCAAGTCAATTGTATGGAGAGATCTAATTTATTAAAATATAGAGACCATTCCACCAAACCACCTCAACCACTAAGATTTACTACTACTTACGCCAGAAATTCCAATCGTCTTATTCAGAGTGTTCATACACACTGGAATATTCTGCAGTGTGACCAGGACATCTCTAATATAATTCCAGACCAATGCCTCTTTTCATACAGGAAATGCAAAAATCTGAACTCATACTTTAACCATTACAAACATAGTGACACCAAACACACCCAGTATGTACAGACCACTTTATCAGGGGACATCTTATATGGATGTTTCCCTTGTGGTCATTGCACCAATTGTCAATACATCAACAAATCTAAGGATTTCTCTAGTAGGAATTGCTCCCAAGTCTTTGATCTTCGATTTTTCGCCAATTGCAGTAGCGATTGGATTATTTATCTGGCTACTTGTAACTGTGGAGCATTTTATGTGGGGCAAACTTCACGCCCCATGAGAATACGTATTTCAGAACATATTAGTAATATAAAACAAAAAAGAATAAATAATGCCTTATACAAACACCAAATGGCACATCCCACAGCTAAATTTATGTTTACCATTATTGATATGGTACATGGTAATCGCACCAACAAAACAGGATGGCACACAGTATTGAATAGCAAAGAAAAGAAATGGATTATTAAACTTGGTGGCTTGTTTTCCCCCTGGATTAAATGAATATTTATGAGCATCCACCAATAGGTTTTGATCTCATGGTATTTAAACAGCTCTGATTTGCATGATTTTTATACACTGAAGAAGGCTGTGTAATTTGTTTCCAGCCGAAACCGGTCTGTTTTGCTGTTATGTACCTTTAAATACAGCATTATGTTTTATTCAGTCACTGTTTGCTGGCTCTTTCTTTCTTGTGTTTGCTACATCCATTTCTGAGCCGTGCAATAGCTCTCGTGCAGGGGATTTTTTTGGGCGTTTCCTTAGAATACCTCTTGAGAGCCCTGCTAACATCAGAGCCCTTGGAAGCCATGGGCATTTGCCAGATCACAGTTCAGAGAACTTTTTCCCCTGACTATTACGCATGTTGATGTGGTTGATTTGTGATTAGAAAAGTACAGTTTTGTACCTACCCTAAATGTACATGTTTGAGTGTAAACACTGCTGCAGTCATCACACTTGGGTTATCCTGCCGTCAGGTGGTCCCACAGTCGGCGAGAGTTCCAAAGTCTTGGTCCGGCGTCGGTTGCTGTCACCTCCTCCCTGACGTCAGTGTGACAGGGGTATAAAAGATGCAGCCAACGCCATTTTCTTCAGTTTTTCTTGCCCCAGATGTCAGGTGCCCCCAATTAGGTAGGCAATTCAAATTGCTAGTAAAAAATGCAAAAGCAAAGCAAACAACCATTTTTAGTTACCAGCAAATACTCCCCATAGGTAATAAAGGATAGATGCCCTAGGTAAGTACCAGAAAGTAAGAAGGGAAGGAGGGAGGGTAACCTGGACTGCAGCAGTGTTTACACTCGAACATCTACATTTATGGCAGGTACAAAACTGTGCTATGTTCATCATGTTACACTGCTGCAGTCATCACACTTGGGTCATGTCCCAAAGCTGAGGTAGGGAGGCTGGATCTATAAGACATTAGGGGTGGCTATAAGGCCCTGCAGTACAGCAGTGGTGAAGCCAGCTCTGGATATGGAGTATAAAGGCAAATGGTAATGTTTGTTGAAGGTATGCACAGAACTCCATGTTGCTGCTTTCAAAATATCCTTGGTCGGTACTCCTCTGAGGTAGGCAGTTGAAGTGGCTGTTGCCCCAGTGGAGTGAGATCTAATGCTGCTAGGTACAGGTTTCCCATGGTGGGTATAGCAGAAACGTATACAGTGTCCTATCCATTTTCAAATAGTCTGCTTTAAAATGGCTTTTCCCTGTGCTTCTGCAGCATATGCTACCAATAATTGCTCAGTTTTTCTGAAAGCTTTGGTTTTGTCCACGTAGAAGCATAATTGTCTGTGAATGTCCAAAGAATGTAGTAGTCTCTCCCCTTTGTTCTGTGGTTTTGGATAAAAAGTTGGCAAGTGAATAGTTTGGTTTAGAGCCACACTTGATATCACCTTTGGCATAAATGTAGGGTTAGTTCGTAAAGACACCCTGTCCTGGTGGAAGATGAGGAAAGGTTCCACTGCCATTAGTGCCTGTAATTCTGAAACTCTTCGTGCTGATGTTATTGCCAGTAGCAGAGCTGTTTTCCAAGAGATGTATTTTAATTCTGCTGTGTTAGCTGGCTCAAATGGAGGTAAAGTTAATTTTTCCAAAACAAAGTTGAGGTCCCAAGTTGGTATGGGTGCTCTACGGGGCGGTCTTATGTTTTTAGCCCCTCTGAGGTATTGTTTGAGCAAAGGATTAGAAAAAATTGGTGGATCCGTGTTGTAATGAGCAGAGATAGCTGAGGTGTGGATCTTGATGGATGAAAAAGAGAGGCCCTTGTCCAGCATCTCAGTTAAGTATTGCAGTATCTGAGGAATGTTTGGGACAAGAGGATCAAGGCTGTGCACTTGGTTCCAGCACAGAATCTCTTCCACTTATCCGAGTATGCTTTCCTGGTGCTAGGCCTTCTGGCCTCCAGAATGACATCCATAACAACTTTGGAGAGAGGTATTGCTTGCTTGGCTAAGGAATTTTCCATGCAGCTAGATTTAAGGTCTTTAGATGGCTGTGAAGTATCTGATTGTTGTGCTGTGTCAGCAGCTGTGGGATTTGCGGCAAAATCCAGGGTGGTTCTTGTGCTAAGTTCTTTAAGATTGGGTACCAGTGCTGGCTTGGCCAGTCTGGTGCAATCAGGATAATTTTTGGCTCTTTCTGCCTGGCTTTTATGAGTACCTTTGGAAGGAGAGGTAAAGGAGGGAAAGCGTATACTTGTATTTTTCCCAGCTGAATGAGAGGGCATCCACTTTCCATGCTTGTGGATGGTAGCTCCTTGTGCAGAATTTCTGTAATTGGCAGTTCTTTGTTGAAGCAAACAGATCTATGTCCAGGTTCTACCATTTCTGTGTTATCATTCTGAATATTTGTGGGTTCAGTTCCCATTCATGTGGGTCCATAATGTTTCTGCTTAGGTCGTCTGCCAGTGTGTTTTTCTCTCCTGGCAGGAATTGTGCTTACAGATGAACTTGGTAGTTTAGAGCTGTATTCCACAAGGTCATGGCTTGTCTGCAGAGGGGGTAGGAGTGCATGCCCCCTTGCTTGTTTATGTACCACATAACTGTGGTGTTGTCTGTCTTTAGTAGTAATTGTCCTGAATGCAGTAGGTCCTTGAAAGCTATAATAGCATTTTGTACAGCTAGCATCTATTTTTGATTGATGTGGAGATGTCTTTGCTCTGTGGGCCACTCGCCCTGGATACATTTTCCTGCCATGTGTGGTCCCCAGGCGTAATCCAATGCATCTGTTGTCAGTGTCTGCCTGGCTGTGGGTTTAGTGAAAGGCTGTCCCTTGTTGAGGTGACAACTTTGTGCCCACCATCGAAACTCCTGTTGTAAGCAAGGAATTAGTGGTATAACTGTTTCCAAACTTTGACAGTGTTGAGACCATACCATTAGGTACCATTGTTGTTTCCTCATATGCAGTCTGGCATATGGAATTAGTAGTATGCAAGATGCCATGTAGCCCAAGGCCTGCAGAATTTTTCTTGCAGGGAGTTGGGTCTTTGTTGCCATAAATTGAAAATATTGAGTCAGTTGTTTTTGCTTGTCTGGCGTAAGCCATCTGGGCCGTTGTGTTCAAGCTGGCACCCAGGAATATTATCTGTTGTGAGGGCACTAGTTTTGATTTCTTTTCATTTACTGTGTACCCCAGGCAACTTAATAACTGTTTTACGTACTCCAGATGCTTTAGTAGAATGTCTTTGCCCTCTGCTTGAATCAGGCAGTCGTCCAGGTATAGATACATTTGAATTCCTTTTTGCCTGCAAAATGCAATTACTGGTGCCAGACACTTTGTGAAGACCCTGGGTGCAGTAGATAAGCCAAAGGGCAGTGCAGAGAATTGATAGTACATTGAACCTGCTAGAAATCTGAGGTATCTTCTGCAGTTTGCTCTGAGAGGGACATGCAGGTATGCCTCTTTGAGGTCCAAAGTCACGAGCCAAGCTTTCTTGCCCAGCATGGGAAGAAGCTACTGTAGTGTCAACATTTTGAATTTCGGAACATCCAGGTAAGTGTTTAATGTAGAAAGGTCCAGAATGGGTCTCCAGGCTTCATCCTTTCTGGGAACCAGAAAGAGTCTTGAGTAAAATCCTTGTACTTGTTCTTGTGGTGGTACCTTTTGAATAGCTCTCATGTCCATGAGTGCTGTAATTTGTTTTTGAGCCTCTGCCCCTTGATTTGGTGGCAGATTTGGCATTCCTTTTAACCTTGGCAAGGTGTGGAAATGGAACCTGTAACCTTGAGATACGATGTTGAGAACCCACTTGTCTTTGGTGATGCAATGGCAGTTGTGATAGAAAAGTGCCAGTTTTCCTCCTATGGGGGCTGCCAAGAGAGAGCTGTTTGGCAGCTGTAGTGGAAAGTCATTGAGGCTGTTTTTTATAAGGTTGAGGCCTGTCTTCCCCTTCTTTCTGGCCTGGTGTGCCCCATTGTCGAGGCCTGTAATGGCCTTGTGTCTGACCCCTACCTCTTGGACGTCTGTATCTGCCCATTTGAGGTCTATCTGTGACTGGAAAAGGACCAATTCTTTGTTGACCAATTTCTGCTAAAACAAGGAGGCTGAACCTGTAAGAAATCTTTCACCGTTTGCATAGATTTTGCGTTATCCTCCATCTTCTTTAATACCTCCTCTGCCTTAACTCCAAACAGCACATCCCGCTGCAAAGGTGCATCCAGTAATTTGACCTTAACATGATCTGGTAATGTATGTTCTTTTAACCAAGCATGCCTTCTAATGACAGAGCCTGTAACTGCTGCTCTACAGGAGGCCTCTAAGGAATCAAACCAACATTGCAAAGTATGTTTTCCCACTTGTTCAGCTGCATGCAATAAATCCTGCATTTCTTTTAAGTTAGGAGGATCTGATTCTAGTAGTATCTTTTGTTTCAACTGAGACATCAAAAATTGCTGATATTTTAGCATGTGAAACTGGCAATTTAAGGCTCTCATTGCTAAAGTTGCAGACGTATATACTTTTTTTCCCCATCTGTCTAATGCTCTGGAATCTCTGTCAGAGAGGACTGGGTTTTTTGCTGATGAGGCCTTAATCCCTTTGGGTCCCTGAGAAATAGTTTCAGGGTCAGCAACAGGACTTTTGTACAGAAATGTGTGAGAGTCAGGGACTCTGTAATATCTATCAGGTTTAACTGGGGCTGTGGGTAAGGAGTCCAGGTTCAAACTGGATTCAGTGTACACATCATCCACAATTTCTAAAACTGGTGGAATAGCAAGGGGTCTGTGTTAGGGCAATAAAAGGAAGTCTCTGAGTCTTTTCTTAGATTCTGAATAATCCTGGCCTTCCCAATGGAAATGCTCTCTCATGGTATGCAGGGTCTCCCCAAAGGAGTAATCCTCAGGCGGAGAGGCTGATGGAATTGATTCCTCAGCATCAGAATCCTCATAAGAGGGTAAAGAATATCCTAGGTCTAAGGAAGATTCAGAGGAGAGGGACACCTGATCAGAAGATTCATAGTCTGCATCCTACCTGGGCCTTTTATCAGGAGGGGGTTGGGACCCCCTGATCAGAGTGATCAGGTCCTCGGCCATTTTTAGCATCTGTTTCTTAGGCATGGAAGCCTATCCTGGAGAAAGTTGTGTCTCTTTCTTTGCTTTTAAGGGGGGCTTAGATTTAACAGAGGGTTTAATAGTTAACTGGGTAGGTCTGAAAACACCCTCTGTAGCTGTGGAATGCTCAGCTACTTCGGTTTCCTCTGTAGGTTTAGTATCGGTAAACTGAAGGCCTAGTGCATCCGAAGGCCCAGTCAACTCCACATGGGAGTCAGAGGCGTCTGTGGTTCTGTGGAAGTGGTTGTCAGGGGCTGCGTAGGTGCCTTGCTGAAAACCGGAGAACCGGCGACCGCCCAGAAGAGGCCTCATCATCCGTTTTGGGCCTCGGATGCCTGTCCTTGTCCTTGCACTTTTTATGCATTGCGGTCATCGGAATTTCTGACGGCATGGTATAATTGAATTTTCTACCAAAATAATGTCAGGCAAAATCAAACCGACGTTTAATAGTGCACTTGTTAAACCTAGCACAAAACCGACAACCAGTGACGTCGTGGTCAGGTCCTAGGCATGGAATACAATAGGAGTGGAAATCCTTATGAGGTATTTGCTTCCCACAAGAAATACAGTTATTAACTTTTACTGACATTGGTCTGAGGCAAGAAAAAGTTTCCCCAACGGGGTACTTAGCTTTTTTAGAAGACTTCGGTTCTGGATTCAGAATGAAAATCTCAGGAGTTGGCCGACCGGCACTTGCGAACTGCTTCTGCTTCAGGCACCACGCGGCAAGAAAGACTGAAGAAAATGGCATCGGCTGCATCTTTTATACCCGTCGCACTGACGTCAGGGAGGAGGTGACAGCAACTGACACCGGACCAAGACTTTGGAACTCTGTCCGACTGCGGGACCGCCTGATGGCAGGATAACCCAAGTGTGATGACTGCAGCAGTGTAACACGATGAACATCATTTGTCACCTAGTTAGCATTACCAAGCATGGTGTCCCCATTGCATAGCACTAAATTCATGCTCTGGTATGATGGAGTCAAGAGTATGAATAATGGCAAAGAAGGAGTGTGTTTTGTTTGTACCACACACAAATGCTGTGGAACAGTGAAGAAATGGCATTTTCAGAAAAAAGATTTAAAAATAACTACTCCAAGCAAACATCACATTACAGAGTGCGTAATGTTTAGAAATTTTGCATAATGGAATATTTTATTGTTGACATAAAATTCACATCAGCAAAGTCATGATTAAAAGACCTGAACAAAGGATTAGTTTAATTGTGAAATAGTTTTCTTACAATCATTTTTTTGGTATGTAGACTTTTATGTGGCAGTGCTGAAAAAGAATTCCTTAGTATAAAGGATAGTCTACATTTGTATGGGGCAATGCTCAAAAGGAGCTGCTCAGTGGGAAGGCTGGTCTACTTGCCTGAAAAAATTACAGTGAGGGAACTATTTAAGAGTTAAAATAAGCTTAAACTTATTGAAGGGTGGGAATCCAATGATCATTCCTGGATAGGTGCAGAATATTTTGAAGTAAGTCAGTTTGGGATACCACAGTTTGCGTTTGACTCGACAGGATTTACTCCAGGCAAATGGAGATTGAAAATGGATGCCTGTCCCACTGTTTTTCTTTCAAAATGCCAACTATTCCCAAAAGTATATCTGCAGGCTGGAAAAGTCAGTGGTTGTAGGAAGAACTCACATTGCTGTGTATATACATGGAGTGTAGCCACTCTTTTTCTGTGCATGTAGATACTTCAGGAAGTGGAATCATTACAACATATCCTGAAAAACTTAAGACAATTGATCTTGAAGCAGTTTGCAGTTTCAACATATTCAGTTTCATTGCAGTATACTAAATTACTGTCTCTGTTTCCAACATTTGTAAGTATACATGGATTGATACATGGATTAATACTATGGATTGATATGCAATTGCAACTGTAATTCACATTCCTAGTATTTGACACTGCTCTGGTTTCAATGCTTGCCACATGCATAACAAATCTTGAGTCCTGTTAAGTATACCTTTACAAGCTGCAAGGTTTCTTTGCAGTTCTGCTGCAGGTCTGTGTAAATGGTCACTGCAGAATGGTGTTGACTCAACCATGTCTTACAGGCAAAGGAGTCAGGAACATGCCATAAGAATGTAGAGTTTTTTTTTTTTCAGTTGTGGAAGTATCAAACATATGTTGATCTTGTTCTCGATGGTAAACATGGCCACATGTTCAGTACAAACTTACCACTTACCTGATTCAGAGTTGTACGTTATCCCAGCTGTAGTTTACACCTGGCAGGAAGAGGAGCAGAAATTGTTGCTTTTCCTCCATGGCCATGCAGTGCACTTTATTGGTGATGTCCATTGATATTCACTCTATGATGGATCTGGACGGAAGTAAAGTGATAGGCATTCAGCTAGAACAGATAATAGTACACTATTGCTGACATTTTATGCTGGTGCTTAGCACAATGCCTTTTGCATTTTGTCCCTCATTTCAGAGTAATGAAGTGAAAACCCCACCATGGAAATGCAGGGTCTGAAGTGTTCACAGGTTGGAAGGGGCAGATCAATAAAGTTGCTGTTTGCAGAGAGTGTTTCATTATATGCAGACTCTAAGCAAGACCTTCAGGAAAGGATGAGGGAATGGAATGAAAAACTGAAGGCAAATGGGACAAAACTGAGTACAGATAAGACAGCTGTAATGGCAGAAAATGGTGGAAATCATTAGAAGTTGAGAACAGTGGTGAGATGTATTACTGTATGGTACACAAACCTGGGCAATAAAGCCAGAGCAGTTGAGGAAGTAAAAGATGATGGATATGAAGTGCCTGAGATGGGCGGTAGGATGCACACTATGGGACAGAAAAAGAAACAAGGACATCAGAGCAGAAGCTAAAGTAGATCCAATTGTAGAGATAATAAAAGAGAACAAATTACAGTGGTCTCAGCACATGTACAAAAAACTAGAAGATAATCTGGTGAAGAAGATTTGGGATAGACAGGAAGAAACCAAGAAGAAAGGAGGGCATTCAGCAAAGAGACCGATGGATTGTCTGAGAGAAGACCAGAGAGTGTCAGGCATGACTGCTGAAGAAGGCAGAAAGGTGGCATTGAATCTAGAGAGATGGTGACAGCAGACAGGACTCCCCAACCACATGAAGAAAATGGGAAAAGGGGAGTCGTTAATGCTGATATCATTTTATTTTATTTATTTTTTTGGAGGGGGGGTACAAAGATCAATAGTGAACAAATTCAGTCTAAGCCCAGGTGAAATGCAAAATATTTCACAAATAAAATACAGAATTGAAAGTAATAACAGAGTAGTTCAAACTAATTACACAGAGAAATACTATGTATATGCATTCTGCTCAGCAAGCGCAGTACAATATACAATATATACATTAGTTTCTAAAGTGGGCCAATCATTGGTGAATCTTGAGATAGGAAGAGACCTGGAAAGGAGATAGTGGAAAAACACCAGCTAGCCAAAATAGCAAATGTGGTGTTAACTGATGCACTATAAGTGGAGTGTTTTTCTGGTGTGTAATTTATCCCATGAAGGCATGAGCCAAGGTACCAGGAGACATCAGTAAAGATTTTATGCAACTTGAAGAGACTCCTTTTGTGTTCTTTTTTGGAAAGGAGATAGATAAGGTGATATATCCTGTGTTGAAGCAGAAGATTTTGGCATGAACAAAGAAGTGCTTTTTGAGTTGCATTTTAAATTTGGAATAAGTGATTTCCTTAATGTTGATGGGGAGAGCCTGCCAAAGAGTAAGTGTCTGAGATGCAAAAGCAGGTGCAGAACTGTGGAGTTTGGTTCTATGGGTAATGAGAGTTGGTGTGACAGAGCATGTGCAGTGCTGTGGAGTTTGGTTCTAGGGGGTAATGAGAGTTGAGAAGGCTTAGTGTCTTGGGTTGCATGAGAAGATTTTAAGTGAAGTCTTGCTGCTTGGAGAGCAAATGTGTGGAGCTGGAGAAGTTTGTATAGATCCTGTGAGTAGTTTAGTTCTTTGTTTAGTGGGTAGCCATTTGGCTTTTCCTAGGGTGATAGTGGTACACAATGAGGTGTGAGTTTTCAGTGAATTGGCAGATGTTATTAGAGACACTATGAAGTGTGGCATTGTTTGGAGGCAGAAGCAAACACTGGAAGCCCATATTCAAGCTGGGAAAGGATAACTCCTCTGTTAGGGGCTGCTCTGGCTGATTGGGATAGAAAAAGGGAGAGCGTTTTGGCCCAGAAGAGGAGGGAGTTTATTTTGGCTATCACTTTGTCTATGCAGGAATTCAAGTTTAGTGACTGATCAAGCCATGTTCCTAGGTATTTGAAGGTGAAGTTTGTCTCTATGGAATAGTTGTGTGTGGTTGTGTAGGTTAAAGTTAGTTAAACAGTTAGATGCTTGCTGAATTTTCTTTGGAGTTCCAGAAACATAGTTTTGATCTTGGTGAGTGTTGAGAAGTACTTTTCTGGTTTATGAGCCATTGGTGGAGCTCATGTAAGTCTGACTGGAGTTGGCATTGAATGTTGGTGTGAGTGTGACCTGATTGTTAAATGACCATATCATCATCATAGAGGATATGTGGCAGATGAGGGAGGTCACAAAGAAGTTTGTTAAAAAATATGGAGAAGAGGAGGGGGACAAGAATGGATCATTGTGGCACAGTGTGTGCGCTGAAGTGTTTACTGCCAGTGCTAACATCAGGCAACATCCACAAAGCAAGTATTACAACTGACTGCCACTGTACCAAAAGGAAATACATGCACATCAACATGCCAGAAGTGAATCACTAGCTTGATTTCTGGCAACAAAGGCTACGGATCATCCAGTGGTCACCTGTCACAATGCATGTTGATATTCCTCTGATCTGCTGACGTTTGTTGACATAACTGTCTGTCTTTTGCTTTATGTATCAAGAGGTTTGACCAGAAATCCAAGCAGTATGGATGTTCCTCCTCAGTCACTCATCTCAGGCTATGTGTCACTCTGTATCGACCAGCACTGGGAATGAATGGATACTACAGTTTAAATGGGTTTCTTTACTTGAGACATGGGCTCAAACTCAATGCCAAGAAATGTATAGTCATCCCCTTTGGGAAAAAAACATGTACCCATGAATTATCACATAGGTGGCAGTACACTAAACACTGAAAGTGTGATAAGAGACTTAGGGACACAGGTGGATAGTGGTCTCACCTTCGATAACCACAACACACACACCATACAAGACACACACAAACACACAGGGTGCCAGTACTGACATGCATGGGTGCATATCTGCACGGATGTGTGGTGGTCGACTGTGCCAGACAGCAATACAAGGCTAAGCGATAGGTATACCTTGGCATCAGGCCACATGACAATGGTCTGCAATGTGGCTCAGGGCTGTGGTTTCTGCATTTGCCCACACAGGTGGGTATTGTATCCCCCATCCAGTCACCTGGGTGACTATTGTGTGTGGCCAATGCTGTGCATTGCTTGCCATGTATGTGTTCCTTAATCCATGACATGGATGGGATCTGGGATGTGCACACCTCCTACATGCATGTACAGTGACATATGGAACTGTACCTGGGGTGCCTAGCCCATGTTGTGAACACAGATTATCATCAGATGTGCCAGTCTTGCCCACCTGTGGTGGGAATTGGTAAAGGGCAGCAGGTTTACCCTGCACCTACATTGATAGCATGCTATCGGCATTCCATGGTGTCAGTTGCATCTGTCCATACAGGGCATGTTGTCAGGCATGATATGTCCTTTGTGGATTACATGTGATGGCATCACAGGTGTTGCAGTTGTCCATTGGGGAACATGGGGAGGGTGCACTGTCTGCATGTACGTGCATATTGGACAGATGGACAGGGTGCCATGCCCTCTGTAGCCCACTGCTATCACTCCGTAGTCACAATCAATGGCCAATATGCAGTGTACTACCCACATATTGGCTGTTGCCTAGGCATGTGTGTGTGTGTATGAGACATGAGTTGAGAGAATGCTCTGGGTAATACTGGGGTTGCTAACTGTGATTGCCTGGCCTTGATGTCACATGTATAGGTATGGCTTTGCATCCCAGCTTCCCAGCTATTTCACATCTGTTATCCCTGTATCGTGGACATTGCGATATATAGTAGGACCACCATATAAGAATTATGCAAAAGCCGCTCCACATTGGCCACACACTCACAACCACCTCCACACAGGACACGAGTTACAAACACACACATGCCTGTCATGCCTAGGAGTAGAACCCCTTACTAGCTAGTTTATTATACTATGCAGTTAGAGTACGAGACATGGAAATTACTGGAGTATGTTTTCCCCAAAGGTGTATATCACATTGAATGACATCAGCAGGATTGCCAAAGTTGGACATTTGAATTGTAATGAGTGTGACTAGCCTAAAAGGCATTGCTCCATACACAGACATTGAAACACACACAAAACATCCAGAACTGCCATGGGTGGGGATGGAAGCCTACTACAGTTCTAAGTCACACTACCACAGTATGCAGTTATGGCACATGCTACGGAGGTTACTGGGCTGCAATCTTCCCAGAGGTGTATTTCTAGGTGGGTGACATCAGCAGCCTTGCCAATGATGAGCATATGAATTGCAGGGAGTGTGAGTACCCTAAAAAGCATTGCTCTCTACACAGACACTTGCCATGTCTGGGAATAGAACACCTACTTAATTACTTTAGCACACTACAGCAGTATGCAGTTACAGGACGCGCTACAGAGATTACTAGGCTGCAGTTTTCCCAGAGGTGTATTTCTAGATAGATGACATCAGCATCCTTGCCAAAGTTGAGTTTATGAATTGTAGGGAGAGTGAGTACCCTAAAAAGCATTGTTCTCTACATAGACAGACACACACTTGCCATGGCTGGGGTTAGAACACTTATCTAACTACTTTATCACAATACAGCAGTATGCAGTTACAGGATGCATTACAGAGGTTACTGGGTTGCAATTTTCCCAAATGTGTATTTCTAGGTGGATGACATCAACAGCCTTGCCAAAGTTGAGCATTTGAATTATTGGTAGGGTGACTACCCTAAAAAAAGCATTTCTCTCTACACAGTCAGACACGCACACAAACACACACTCACACACAGTTGCCAAGTCTGGGATTAGAACTTCTATCTAACTAGTTTATCACACTACACAGTTATGGGACATGCCACAGAGATTACTGGGCAACAATTCTCCCAAAGGTGTATTTCACATTGGATGACCTCAGCAGGATTGTCATAGTAGGGCTATGGGGAGGGCAGTGTGTGTGCATGATCCATAACTCATTCTTCTAGGGGTTGACACACCACACGTGAGCACACACTGGGTCATGTTTCACAGGTATGTGTATACAGCTGCTAGATAACTACTTCCTTGTGCAGTCATGTTGCACAGTTGGCACGTGCACCACATAGTCTGTCATGCTGACAGATACTGGTGGCTAGTATTTGCAGTGAGTGACATCTGCACCTAATATGTTTGGGGCCCTTTGGCTGTGTGCTGGGTGGGACAGGCCTGGATGGCTCCTTGTCACAGTAACCCTCTTCCACACATCTATGTCTGTCTACCTTTGGCTTATTATAGTGTGTTGTCCTTACATATATGTCTGTATGTCTATCCACTGTGTGTGCAAGGCATGACTGGTGCATACTGACGAGTGTCTGCACTAACAACTATGACTGCCATATATGTCTTGTCCACCAGTGTTTGCAGACATGGCCTTCATGTGTTTAAGTGTGTGAGCATGCCCAGTATGACCTTTCAGTATGTTGTTGACTGACATTGCCTTAATTTCTCCAAGTGTGTGAGCATGCCCAGTATGGCCATCTGTATTGCATGTGTGGATCATGTCCAGGTAGTTTGTACTGCAGTGCTGACCTTGGTGTTGTACACCAACAGGAAGCATGCTTTCTCTGCAGGGTATCCATTGATCATTTTGCATTGACTGTTACTACATTTCTGCATAGCAGGGGGGGCACCTGACTGTTTCTGCATTTCTACACAGGACTGGGGGGAACACACCTGACTGTTACTATATTTCTACATAGATCAAAAAACTGCTCAAGGCTTGGAAAATACGAAACCACGGTCCGTGGTTTCGTATTTTCCAAGCCTTGAGCAGTTTTTTGATCTATTTTTTTGTTCAGCTGCTTTGTCGACTTTTTGATTTTTGTTGATATTTCTACATAGGATGGGGGGGGCACACCTGACTATTTCTACATTTCTGCACAAGATTGGGGGGGGTGCACACCTGACTGTTACTATATATCTACATAGGATGGGGAGGCACACCTGACTATTTCTGCATTTTTACACAGGATTGGGGGGCACACCTGACTGTTACTATATTTCTACGTAGGATGGAGGGGCACACCTGACTATTTCTACAGTTCTACACAGGATTGGGGGGGCACACCCGACTGTTACTATATTTCTATGTAGGATAGGGGGGCACACCTGACACTTGTACACATTTGCTAGGACTGTACTGGTATGTTGGGTACTCCATTTCAGTCTGTAGTCTTACCTATCGTGCTGGCTAGAGGCATACCAGTGTACTACAGATCTTAGCTTTTAATTACCTACATATTGGTTTCTGACATTCTACCCTTCAGAACTGACATCCCACATCATGACCTGCTGTAGTCTGTCTGTGTAGGCCTGAGGGGGAGGTTACCCATAGGCCTCATTCAGAGGCCATAGCACAGCCTTTGTTTGTGTTTGTTTACACCTGTCCTGCTGGCTGTGACTGTTGTTGGTTATGTGACCCCCCCCAACTGGCATGCGTGAGTCACTTACCTTGTGGGTGTTCCAGTACTCAGGGTGGTGCTGCAGGGCTGCCTTTATCGGATGCACATAGTACACTCCCTACACATTATTAGGCACAGGTAGTGTAATGTTTGGCATCTCTTTTACTGTATGTGAGAGTCATAGAGAGGTGTTATTCCCTGGGTCCCTCCTGTGTCAGTGTATGTGCTATGCATTGCCTCTTTGCCAAGGCTAGGGCATACTGGGCATGCCTCCTTCTGCCTACTGGGGCAGGCTCAGGTTGTTCCTCCTCTAATTCACTCTGTGCCTGTGCAGGCCTTGGCAATGGTGGGGGGGTGGCCCTGCCCTGTGCTGTTCCTGCTGCAGCTGTTTCACAGGATCATACTGTGTAGCATGGCACATACAAAGACAATTTGGGTACATGTAGGTGGTGAGTACTGCAAGGCTCCACCGGATGTGTCCACTCACTGGAACCGTGACTTGAGCATCCCAAACAAATGCTCTGCTATAATTCTGGTCTGTGCATGTGCCTCATTATTGAGTTCTTGTTCGGGTGTGTGTGCATTTCTGATGGGTGTCATCAGCCATGGCTCCAGTGCGTATCCAGCATCACCTACTAGGTGACTGTGAGCGATGTCCCCATTGGCAAATCTCTGGTACAGCTGCGTCAGATGCCAGATGTGGGAATCATGATAGCTTCCAGGGCAGCCAGCACACACATTCATTATTATGCCCTGGGCATCACCCACGACCTGGCAATTGATGGAGTGGAAGCCCTTGGGTTGATGTAGACCCTACCCAGCTCACTGGGTGGTGCTTTGATGCATATGTGCGTGCAGTCTATAGCACCCACTACCTCAGGGTATTCTGCTATTTGGTGAAACAGTTGCATATTGCCGGCCAACGTCTCACGGGTGTTGGGGAAATATATGTGCTCACCGACATGTTCTGACTTGGAATCCAGGAACTGGTGGAGTACTCTGGATGCTGATGCCTGTGAAATCCCCATCATATCCTCAGTTGGCCTTTGGAAGGTACCTGTAGCTAGTATTCTTAGGCTGACACATACCTTAGTATCCACTGGGATGGGTTCCCCTCTGTTAGTTCTGTGTGTGAGGCATGGCCGGCAGAGCTCAACAATTTGCTGTAGGAGGTCGCTGTCCACCCTATAGTGCTCCACTATCTCCAGCTCATGTAGCCTCTGGTAGGTTACCCTGGGTCTGTACACTCTTCTCCGTCTCCTCACTGTAGCTAGGTCAACAGCATTCACATTCTCACCACCCTCAGCCTCTTCCACAAGTTGTATGATAGCTATTGCAGCCCCTATCATTTTCTGCTGTGAGTGTTAAAAGTTCCCCGCTTGTTTACACTGGTGGTGCAGAGTGTGGAAAAAAACAGAGTGGAAGGTGTTTGCTTAGTTTATAGTAGTGTTCTGGGCTGGGCTGGGCTGCTGCCTGTGTAATTGGCTGATTCTAACACATTTCACCTGTCAGCTAAGCTAGTTCTCCTTGATTACCTTCCTACTGCTGTTTTACCTTCCCATTGCCTTCCTGTTTAAGCCTGTGTGCACGCCACACAAACAGAGTGCTCAAATGTGCACAGTGCTGCTATTTCCTGGTTTAACTTTGTTTTAAAACCTTTAAAACCCAGTGCATGGTGCGCACATCCACTTAGGCTTTGTAAAGAGTGCTAGGCCGGTTTAGACACACCCCATAGCTTAGCTGTGCTAAGCTAGGAGCAAACCCGAGCCACAGGGCTCCAATCCACTTACAGTATGCTTGACACCCCCCATGATGTCACCTAACTCCTAGCCTTGCACCACGCTATTTCTGCTCTTACACTGTTGGGACCTGACTCACATGCTGGGGAAAACTGGGATTCACTATCATTCCCCTCATTTTTATAGGATTGCCTGCTGATGCATAGTTAAGTGTCTCACACTGAGCCTCCCCCCTTAGCAACCACTATTCACTGGCCATGTTGTCTTCTGCCTGTCATTGACTTGCATGGCAGAATACTGATTTTAGTTAGAATGCTTAATTTAGGTTTATTTTGTTATTTTCCCTCCGATCCCGTTTGCACGCTGCTGCCCTATGCTTAAACAGATGAGATCGGCTAAAAAAAAATTAAAAGTTGATTTTTTTATATTTTGTTTTGTTTGCACTGCCAATGGCCTTATACTTGGCCATTGGCATGCTTACTCAATGATATGCAGCCTTTATTTGGAGCTGTCACAGCTATATTTTGGATTTTGCAGAAATGTACTTGGTTACCGAGTACATTTCTGCAGATTGAACTAGTCCTGTACGGAAGGTCGCAAGCTTCCTCATTCACAAAATCACCTCATTTGGATGATTTCTCCTGCAAATGGGGTGATTTGCATACAAGGGCTTAGTCCATGCAGGATTAGGGCAGGAGTTCTCGTGCACTCCCCTGCAGGCTGTTCCTGGATCGCACGGCAGACATATTGCCTGCTAGAGCACCTGCACTGATCCTGCACCCCGTGCAGGGCATAGTGAATCCAAGGGAGGGTCTTTTAACTCTCTTAGTGTAAAGCTGATGATTGAGAATTACTGGCCTACTTTGCATACAACCTGGGAAGACAGCATGGTGTCTGAGTCTGCACCCCCCCAGACTTCTGGCACTCATTCCCCCACAATGCCACATGCTTCAATTTCAAAGGATTCTGAGATACACAATAAATGTCTAATTGTTTCCATAAATCAGCTTGCCTTGTCTATAGATATTTTCCAGAGTGATTACAATTCTTGATTGCCAGGATCAAGTCAATGGTAACTGAAGTGGCAAACCATACTGTACATCATGAATCCATCGCTATTGACTAAAATGAATACTTGCAGAATTTGGAATGCAATTTTATTTCTGACTTACATTTATCCAATTGGTTAATAACAAGAGATTATCAGAAAAACTGCAGACAAAAGAATAAGGATTCCTGGACCATATTAGGAGCAAACAAAAGGATAGTCCTTATTTCTTGCAAGTCTATATCTTGATGGCATTAGGTTTACACTATTTCATGAAACTTATACTTGACAGAATCCACCAATCCCTGACCACATATCCTCCTCCCAGAGGTAAACCATGAGCATTGATTGTTTGACTTTTTTTTGTCCTATCTGTAAAATAGAAACAGTTATTAGAACTAATTGTCCAAAAACAGACATTATTTAGAGTGCAAGATTTGATTTTTTTTCATGCAAACAATGTAAAATAGAAGGGTCTGACTGATATTGATTGAGATTCTTCAGTGGTAGGAAATTAAATCAGCCATTATATTCCTTATACCTGAGAACTGTTTTATGAAACAGAATGCATATCTTCTACCAAACAGTGGAAACAGTACATTTTTAAGTGAGATGGATCTTTACTAGATGTGTACCATCAGTTCACTACCTAGATTATCAACAAAGGTGTTTGAAATTATGTATTTTTTATATTCAGTAATGCTAGTACAGAAGCGGTTTTTGACTTTTTGCAAAGCAGTTTGGTCATGGGTATCTACACAAATCATTTCATATTTAGATATAAAAAATGGTAACTTTATACTAAAGTTAAACATAACAAAGCTGAAATAATACCAAAAGTGAGGAATAAATTATTGTGTTGCATTCACAAGTCAGGCAGTATGAGCCAAATTAAAAGTTCAGTTGATTAATGCTTTGGAAACTGGGTTTACTATACAAACTTAAAAGAGTCCTGCCCTCAGGCCTGAACACTGGTACTTGAACTTACAGACTTCTGACAGAATACTATGGAATGTATGTCTCAATGACAGAAGTGCAGCTGTTCTTATTCATCACTGCTGCAATAGCCTTAGCTGCATGGGTTATATCCTTCCAAGAATATAACAGTTGGCCAGCTTCCATAGCTTCAGGGCACCTTTCATGCACCCAAACCAACAAGCAGCTTGAGCTGAGCTGACTAAAAGAAAAGTTTGGGCGTGAAGTCCTTTGGAGCTCTACTGCCACTGAAGAATACACTCAATTGAGGGTTTTGAGGATCGACAGTTGGCTTGTGCTTTCCTTTGTTGGGCAGATAAGTTCCCCTTGGAAAAAAAAAACTTCCATTTTCTTATTGTTTACTTATGTTTTATCACTTTCCTTTTCAGGAAACTTATTTTAAACTAGGATTCTTGTGTTTTAATGGATTGTCTTGAGACTGTAATATACTTTTAAATGGAGTATTTGTTGTTTCTGTCCAATTAATTTATTTTAAGGTTGCAGGGCTGTCGTTGTGTTTGAAAGTGCTTTTCACTGTGTTTTTTTTCTGTCAAGAAAGTAACTTTTTTCTGGACTGGTAGTTTTACTGGCATTGTTGTTTGTTGTCCCCAGCATAGAGTTTCCATTTTTGGCTTGACCATGAAACAGATTGTCACTCCCATGTTCGGTCCTTCTTCCAGCTACAAAAAGAAAAACTTCGTCAAACAGCCTTTTCCATCACAGCAGGCTAGTAATTTGCCTCGGCCACAGGTGGGTGACTCTGCTATGGCCATCTGTTTCACCTCAGACCAGTCATCTTTTACCCCAGATCCCTCTGGTGTAGCACCTACAGTCAGTATGGACCAGGGGTTAACCAGCTCCTCTGCAGCTGTTGGTGTCCCCTCAGTCGGCAAAGGAGAACCACTCTTGTTTGTCCTGGGAGAGGGAGCAAGGAATGTTTCCCTGTTGTGTCAGACTGCTGTGGCCATCCCTGGGGATACAGCGGTTGCCATTAGTAACCCATCTGCCTCCATTTTTCCTGTCAAATAGAAACAGAAAAGCAAGCATGCATCTACTCTTCCTCACATTTCCGAGGATAAGATTAGTTTACTGTGACTGTGTCAGGGTTTAATGCAGGCTATTGATCATTCTTCTAGAGTAGTTTCAGGTTAAAGAAAGAGTGGAGGCCTCTTTTCCTGAAGAGATTCAAGATTTTGAATCTGAATAGGAAGATGCAGGAGAGGGATTCTGGGTTTTGTCCTCAGATTTCTGATTCAGATTCAGAGCAGTGCTATATTACTAACTGCCCCTTGGTGAGGGCCTCTTTCTCTTAGACTATTGCTAGAAAGTCCCAGTATTTTCAGTCAGAGAAAAATGAGGCTTCTCAGTCCCTCAAAAAAAAAAATATTATGACTTATTACAGAAGAATTTTCCAGAACCCACACCCATTCATCCTGTCCTGCCTGATTTAGATGATGTGCGTCTTACTCCCTGCAATTTTCATGATAGTCATCCAGCTGTCCCTAAAAAGGCAGATAAGATGTATAAACACCTCAGTCTTTTAAATTTATAAACACTATTCCCAAACTTGACTCAGCAGCTGTAGCCTTAGTTGACTCCTCTTATGCTAAGCACTTAGTTAATTCCAATCATAATCTTTCTAATAAGGATGGGAAATTATTGATAACTATGAGAAAAAAGTGTACACTTCTGCTACTTTAAATTTCAGAATTTTAAATTGTCAGGCTCATATGTTAAAGTTTATTCTGACATACTGTGGAAGTATAAGGAATGCTTTATCTACAGTTTCTTCTTAGGAAGAAAAATCTGCTTTAAATAACTTAGTTTCTTCCTTCGCACAGGTCACCGGTAATTTTTTTCGATGTGTGTATGACTGCTGATACTTCTTACAGGGCTATGGCAACTGGTATTGTTTTAAGGATGTTTGCTTGGCTGCATTCTCAGAACCTTTTAGTTAATGTTAAAAATAAGATTCTGAATTCTCCCTTGGATCGACTTTTAGTGTTTGTCCCCTCTGCTGCAGAGGTGATCAAAAAGTATGATGAAAGGGGTATGCTGATCAAGAGAATCACTAAGACTTTTCAACCTTCCTTTTCCAATTTCTCCAAGGGAGGTTTTCAGTTTCAGTAAAAAAACAGAATAAATGATCTCAACACAATTCAGATGAACAGACTTTTAAGAAGAAGTGGCAAGGAGGTTCCAAAAAAAGTCTCAAACTTCCCAAAACCAAGGACATTCTAAAGTCTGAATAATTATTCAAAAGAACTTGTAACCCCCTCCCACCCTGGCCCTCCTTCCCTTCCAAAAAGTCTGAATCGCCATTTTTCTCCTTGGCAAAAGATTGTTTCAGACAAATCTGTTCTGAAAATCATTCATCTTGGTTACAGAGGTCAGTGGGAGGAAATTCCTCCTTTTCAGGGGCTCATTCCTCATCCTACAGATCAGACTCTCTTCCGCTAGTTCTTTCCCACATGCTGCCCCAGAGAGTGATAGCACTAGTTCCTTCTTCCCAGGTGGGAAGCAGTTTTATTCAAGTATGTTCCTAGTCCAAAAGAAAGAAAATGCTTGGAGACCATTTCAGGATCTTTGTTTCCTAAATCTGTTTGTGACAGTGGCCACATTCAAAATGCTGTCACTCTGCAACCTGTTGCCTCTACTTCCTCTTTCACGCTTCCAGGTAACACTAGACTTAACAGATGCTGATCATCACATTCCTATTTATTCAGACTTCAGGCATATCTTAAGGTTTTGTATGTCTGGATCACATTATTTGTTCTCTGCCTTACACTTTGGACTATCCACTACACGAAGAGTGTTGACAAAGTGTCTAGCTCTAGTTACAGCTCACTGCAGGCTACAGGGTACACACATTTTCCATATTTAGACAACTTGCTTATCTTTGCAGAGTCTTTTTCAAAATGTCAGGAATCTCTCTCTTGGGTAAGAGATATTTTGGACAAGCTGGGATTCCAAGAGAATGTTCAAAAGTTTTTTGTGACTTCCTTACACAGGATTGTATTCCTGGCATGTCCACCTCATTTCAAAGAGCTTTTTCTTCCACAGGAGAAAAAAAAAATCTTTATTTGGATTTATTTCAAAATTTTTCCACTCAGAATTCAGTCAGTGCAAGGGAATACCTCAGATTTTGGGTCTCATAGCACCTATGATTCTCATGATACCCCTCTCAAAACTCCACATGAGAAAGATACAGTGTATCTGAAATCTCTTTGGTCCCATCATCAACACCCTTTGTGTTTCCAGATCCCAGTACTGGAGTTTGGCAAAAGAGAAATCACTTGATGGAGAGAACAGATATCCTTAAATAGCTTGCCGTGATTAAAGCACTCAATTCTTTGAACCATCTTTGGTCTCCAGGACCCCTTCAAGTGGTTACAGACAATACCACAGTGATGTGGTACATCAATAAGCAAAGGGGAACCAGGTCATATCCTCTTTGCAGATTAGCCATGTTGGCTTTGGATATATCTTCAGACACAGCACAATCTCCCTCTATAGGCATCCTACCTTCCATCAGAACAAAATGGTGTGGCAGACAAACTAAGCAGGACCAGGACAGACCCTCATGAATGGAAATAAGATCCAGTAGTTTTTCAAGATTTGATCGATCTGTGGGAATCTCCACAAACAGACCTTTTTGCTTCCTGTCTGAACAATCAGTTGGCAAAATTCTGTTCCAGGACTCCATGCAAGAAGGCTTGAAAAACAAATGCCTTTTCTTTTCTTTGGACAGGAATGTTCCTGTATGCCTTTTCACCCTTTCCACTAATATCCAGGGTACTTCTGAAGATTCAGAAGGGATCCCCCAAAATGATCCTTTCTAGCTCAGTCATCTATGGTTCTCCCTTCTTTTGGAAATGTCCAGGGGCAATTGCCATAAGCTTCTCCACAGAATGGATCTTCTCATAGAAGAACAGGTGTGTTTGAAACACTCTAGCATGAACCATCTTCAATTGTCTGCCTGGATGATACGGTTTTAATTCCTTTTAGGTACCTTCTTTCTGAGGGCATGTGACAGGTACTAATGGAGGCAAGAACACCTGCTACTAGAAGACCATATATTAGTAAATGGAAAAGGTTTTCTAGTTGGTGCCAACAACATAACCAACACTGTTTCAGGGCTAATCATTTTTTGTTTTACAATATATGTGTGAGTTACTATGGCCTTTCTTACTTCTCTGTCAAAGTTCATTTATCGGTCATTTCAGCATGTCTTTCCATGGATCCTCCTCTTTCAAGGCAGTCATGTGTCAAAAATGTTCTTTAAAGGGGTTTTGCTTAAGAAGCCTCCAAGCAAACTGGTGACTCCTCCCTGGGATCTTAATTTTGTGTTAGAGAAACTAACTTTTCCATTTAACCAGCTAATTTGGCTGACTTGAATTTCTTAACATGTAAAACATTTTTTTTATTTATTTCTCTGACCTCTGTAAGAAGGATACCTGAGCTGCAAGCTCTTATGGTCAGTCAATTCTACCTCATTCTCCACAAGGACAGGGTTTCTTTGAGAACAATCCTTTTTTATACCTAAAGTGGTATCCAAGTTTACTTTAAGTCAAACTATCAGTCTCCCCCATTTTTTTTCCTGAACCTAAAAATGAGGGTGAAAGGATACTCCATACCTTGTATGTCCAAAGACAACTCGTGTACTATCCTGACAGAACTAAATCTTTCAGATAATCAGATTAGCTGTTTATTTCTTGTAAAGATAAGAAGGGACAACCGGTGCCAAAACAGACTATTTCCAAATGGTTATCTAAAGCTATTAACTTTTGTTATACTACTCATACAAATCTATTCCAGGCAGGGTCAAGGCCCACTCTACAAGGACCTTGGCTTCTTCTATGGCTTTTTGGAAAGGGTTGAATTCTAGAAATCTTCCATACATTACTACTTGGTCCTCTGTATATACTTTTACAAAGCACTATTTGCTGGATACATTTTCTAGGTCTAGATTATGCTTTGCTAGACCCATTCTCCAGGGGCTCCTGGAACCTTTTTCTTCCACCTCCCAAATATAGTTAGCAATGGTAATCTAATAGAACTAAGGCAATTTCAGCAGTGATTGATATGAAGAACTTAGTACAATTGTGTAAGTTAAATTTACAATAACAATAGATTATGAATAGTCACTGCTGCAATAGCTGGCTCCCTCTCTCCCTCCACCCCCCTTGTTTTATGGTGTGCTTTTATGCCACAATTTCGACATTTACTTTTGGTTATTTCTAGCCTTGTTCTTTCAGGGCTCAACCTCCCTGTCAATGCTGACAGGAAAGGTCTGAAGGGCTTTGCACCCAAACTTCTGTTTTAGTCAGCTCAGCATAAGCTGCTTGATTGTTTGGGTGCATGGAAGGTGCCCTGACATTTCTGAAGCTGTCTAGCTGTTATATTCCTGGCATGTTATAAGTCATATAACTAAGGCTACTGTAGCATTGATCATTCAAACATCTACTGTTATGGTAAGGTTAACTGACACCTCTGTACTTTATATAGCTCTTAAATAGTTCTCTGCTTTTCTGAACCCAAGGTTGACTAGATATTCATATTTCACATTTACCTCTGAAACAACTGCATTTGCAGCTATTATTGTTATTAGATGTATTCTATTACTGTACTGCCAGATCTTTGGGTGAATTGCCTTGTTGGTGATTATAGTACCGAGACTCTTACTAAATCATTATGTGGATCTAGCCTTAGACTGATGCTTCAGATGCCTTAATATTCTTCAAATTTGCACTGTTTCCTCAATGACATTATATTTTAATCATTGAATATATTTAATCTTTGTATATATATATATATATATATATATATATATATATATATATATATATATATATAGATTAATATAACCTTTAATCTTATAAATTAATGTACTCTTTATATATGTATAGATTAATCTTTAATCTATACATATATTTAATATTTGAATAATGGTGGTGCAGTGCTGCAGCAGTTAATGTTGTCACTTCACAGCAAGAGGTTCTCTGTTTCGATTCTCAGCTGGGGTGTCTTCTGTACGGAGTCTACATGTCCTCCTTCATTTACGTGGGTTTCCTCCAGGTACTCCGGTTTCCTCCCACATTCTGGAGTGTTTCTCTCCAGGCCTCTGCTGAAAATAGGCTCTGTCCTAGTCAGACTTTCACAGTCAACAAATGTTAAATAAAAATAAAATAAATAATAAATCTTCAAGATGTCCTTTTACAACAATACTAGATATGTGATTTGCCAAGATTTCCTCATTCTGCTTCTTCATGAGGCCATCATTTTGTGATTAGATACCTCTTGACTTTTATTGACATTTGTTCCTGTTTATAGTAAGACCTTGTGCCTTCTAAGCTTTTGTTCCTTAATGCATTATACACTTTTTAGCTTTGCCTACTTTTAAGAGTCTTGATGTGATAGAAGGACAGTCATGACATGCACTATTTTTTCTTTTGTCCTTTCAGTCTAAAAACTTGTTCATAGGGAGCATTATGTTCTCAATATATATGAAATCAGTTTTTGTGGTTGACAAAGTGGCTATATCATTATCACATTATAGCAATATCAGTATCATATTTGCAAAGTCTTTTACATGTGATTGTTGTAATTTAAATTACTAAATTTTGTGCCCAGGGTTCTGTGAGGACTTTTCTTGGCCAGTGGACTGTTTGACCCTATACTGGCAAAGTCTTTTTGGCAGAATAGGGGCCATCACATCATTTAACTCACCCCCTTGTAAGCCCTTTTGCTCCTTATGCATTTAATTCTCTGAGTGTATTTAGCCCTGTAATGTTTTCAAGTTTGCAGAAATGTTATTGTATTCGATCTGTTCTTTGTAGTTGTTAAGATTTATTTCATTCATGCATTTTCTGCTTTTATTGGGCTTCAATAAAGAGAGCTGAGTGGGATGGAATGGCAGACCTTTCCAAAGTTTTCTCTTTGCCTTGCCACGTCTAGTCCTCCTCCTCTTTTAACTATTATATATAATATATTATAAAGGATATAAAGTGTTACACGTAGTGGAATATACTCTCCTATCAGGCAAGCTGAGCTCATCAAACTGTTTTGCCAAGCATCTCTGGATATAGTTTCCTTGCAAAAGACACATATTTTCCTCCCAAACATGACACATTTACTGGAATGGAGTATTTACATGATGATTCTTTAGCCTGATTCTCCGAGAAAAAGCTTGTGGTTCCTACTTTACCCATGTAGTGTCAGCAAGCTCTGCAGTACATTATTGGTATTGCCAGCAAAGGTTTCATATCAGTTCTTAACTAACCTTTTGGTCCTATTACTTACATTGCAAAATTGAAGGCCATAGAATCTGTTGACTTTTTCTTTATTTGCATGAGTGAGTTATGACATGTCAGTCCTTTTTGGGAAATGTTAGTTTGTTGTTGTGTAACTTCCACATATGATACTAGTGCCTGGAAACCTCCCCATCAAGGTACTCTTTCCAACTCGTTTACTTTTTCAAATCAGGATTTGATGCTGGCAGATTTGGGGACTCCTTTATCTTCTGGTTGGGTCAGTTAACCCGTTTCCTCTCATTATAATACCTTTAGTAAGACTGATGATATTGAGGTATTTATATCTTCACTTTCCTTTGTTCCCTGACCTTACTCTGTCCAGGAGACGCTGGTGATGCAGCCTGGTCTTTTTGACCTTCTATAACCTAGATTTATACAGTATCCCCATATTAAACTAGGAGTACTGATTTCAAAGATGTTTTTCCTTATTAGTACAAAAACAGAAATTCTTCTTTTTCTATCATCAGGATTATACCCTTCACCCTTCCCAGTGCTATGGGATACTTTAAAGTGATTTTTAATGCTGGGAGTTTCATGTGGGTTGACAATCTCCAGATATCATGGAATAAAAAGTTATATCTTCAAGACTAAGATAATTTTTAGAGTCAAGAACTGATTCATGCAAAATCTTTAGACCATCCACAATTCCAGTGTTACTGAATGAATCACCAAGTTTATAATCTGTTTTCTTAATAGGGTAGGAAAATATCTTATCAGTAATCGCTGCTTTCCTTATGTGACCGTCTGTCTTGTGATAAGTCTTTCTCTTTAACTTGTAGTATTAAAATCTTCTATACTCCTTTCCATGTACTCTGTCAAAAAAGCAGATCTGCAGATTGATTTTTATTGTAAAAAGTCTAAGAGCTAAGGTTTCCTCAAATATTCACTCTTTTCTGCATTCGGTTAAGTTGGTAATTGATGTTCCTCTTACAAAAATTAAATCAGTAGCTCATGTCTGCAAACAGAAGGATTTCAAGGCACCAAGGATTGATGTGTGATGGACTTCTTCCCTATGTTTTGACCTATTGTCAAAGGTCTCTAACTACATGTTAAGCCAGGACATACAGCCACCCTTTTGAAAACAGTCACTCCTGTTTCTAATTTTAAAGCCCTTAAAATCCTCTCTCCCCTGATACCCCATATCAGTAATGAACACTGATGCCAGTATGGGCTGCTCAATGAGAACCTTAAATTTAGTTATTCATCCCAATAAAGTGGGTTTTGGTAAGAGTTGAACATAAATGCAGAAAAATATTAAAAGGAGCATAGTGAGTAGCTGAATAGAAAAAAAATTATGTTCCCCATTCATTCCCCTTTACCAGAGTGAGGGTTAACTGGGGGGAGGGTGCTCATCATCCAGAAACTGTCACAGTTCTAGAATTTTTTTTTTCCTATCCCTACCAGCTCACCCCTAGTATGTTTTGGGAGAGAGGTGTGCAATAGGCTGGTGGTGAAGGAAATCTTTCATGTGTACAAGAGGCATTCCAACCAGCAGCGTTGTCTCTTCCAGTTTACATGAGTGGTGATCTCCTTGGTCTTCACTGGGGAGTTAGCACTAACTGTTGTGTCCCCAAATACACAAAATTCCCTCTGTTTTCCCCAGGAGAGATGAACAAGTCAATCTCCTTCACTTTTCCTTTTTTCTGCCTAGCTCCTCCACCTTCCTGCTTGGTTCCTGCATTGCTGAAGCTGTTGAACCCCAGTTACCTGGGTCATGGTCAGGGCACTATCCCTCTGCACAATGAGTTAAAATAAGTATGTCTCAGTAGTCCATTGGATTGAATTTTTTGAAAGGGTTGATTGTACAAAAAGCTAAATCTACCTTTTTCCTTATATTTTTTGTTTAGATATAAGATGGTAGATTTTAAGACAGTATTCATTTAATTTAAAATTAATTTAAAGGGTGACACAGTGGTGCAGTGGTTAATGTTATCAGCTCACAACAAGAGGTTCTCCACCTGGGGTGCCTTCTGTGCAGAGTTTGCATGTTCTCCCTGTATTCACATGGGTTTCCTCCCACATTCTAAAGACATGTGCCTGGAGCATTTCTCCCCTGGCCTATGCTAAAAAATAGACTCTGTCCTAGTCAGACTTTCCTGGTTAACCAATGTTAAATAAAAAAAAAAATCATTTTTCCAGGAAAAAAGAAAGCATATTTAGTTTTATGTACCAACTTATGGAAATACTGTAACATATAACTATTTATAAGCTTTGAAATAATTTGATATTCAGCATTTAGTAGTGCAGTAGGATCATAGGATCATAGTAAGTTACTAGGCTATTGGCCCTGAGGCCCTTACAAGTGTAGCCAAGAATTTAGCCCATGTTCCAATAAGTCAGCACCTTATGCCACTGGCCAGCAGAGACACAGGTGGAATCCCAGGGGTGTTCTTTCAGTTCCAAATCCAGTTATCCAGGTTGCTTTATGTGGAGAGGGAGTCTATTACACAAAAGGGGGAGTCTCTGGGACACAAATCTGTCTGGTCAACAAGTGCTATTGTTCACAGACAAGGTTGAGGTTGCACATGTGGGTTACTCGAGTGGAGCCTGACTTTCAGATATGCAGCAGTCCCATCAGGGCAGGGTCTGAGATTGCTTTGTATGCTAGATAGGGGTCACATCTGTGGAGTCTTTAGGAGACTGAGTAGAGGGACAGGACTTTTAGCCTATCTCTGTAGGGTAGATGTTTGAGGCCCTGGATTCTCCGGGTAAGCAACCTCTGTGGTCTCTCCAGCTGCTGCATGCGCTTTGTGAGATACATGCCAAAAGGGGCATTGTACTCAATAATGGGACTTATAAAGGAAGAATGCAGGGATGTTATGACCACCTTGTCCCTGGATGAGATACCCTTACTAATGAGGTGGGCCATGTAGAAATCTTTTCGTACAATGGAGACAATATGGTGGTCAAAAGTCAATTTGCTATCAGTCTGGCTGCCCAAGTTTCTCAGGACTGATTGTGTGCTTAGTACCTTATTATCAATGTGGTAATTTCTGGGGATGTCACTCTCCCCAAAAGAGATGATGATGCATTTTTGGCATTCAATTTGAGGCCATGTTTCTGGCACCAGTCATTTGTTAGGGTGACACTCTCACATCACTAGGGGAATTTATGACAGCACCCAGTTTGCAGTCATCGGCAAACTTGGTCAGCCATAGCCCACTAGATTTGGCCTGCACCTCTAAGAAGTATATCCTAAACAGTAGGGGCCCAAAACCGATCCCTGGGGTACACCACTTGTAATGGATCTACTACTTGAGGTGGCTTTCCCTATTTTGACTAGGTGAGTTCTATCAGTGAGCTAGTTTGCTTCCCATCTGGTAACATATGGACTAATGCTTAGTTGAGAGACTGTATCTATTATACCTGAGTGGGGAATAGTATCAAAGGCTTTGGCCAGGTCAAGGTAGGTGGTGTGCACCATCTTCCCCTCACTATGGCTTACTGACTGTCTCAAAGAAGTTGACCAAATTTAACAGGCATGACCTCCCCTTGACAAAATCAAACTGTGTGGGATCAAGTGTCTGGAGGTTGCAATGTCCTTGTTAATGAGGTCCATGATAATCCACTCCATGGCCTTGCAGATCAGGCTAGTTAGGCTGATGGGTCTATAATTTCCTGGAACAGTGGATGCTCCACCTTTGTGCAAAGGGATGACAGCAGTTGTCCTCCACTTGACTGGGATGAAGCCTGTACTCAGGCTTTGGTTGAATAGGGTGTCTAATGGTGCTGCAAGTTCCTGCCTGAGTTCATTTAGGATGCAGCCTGGGATGTTATCGAGTCCCAGGGAGGCTGTATTTTTTGCCTTTGAGAGGGCAGTGATGACTTGCTCCCTAGAGATAAGGGGAGGGGGGGCAAGTAATGGGGATGTCCTGTTTTACTGATGGGAGGAACAGAGGAATGAAGTTTTCACTGAACCTGTCTGCCAGTGGTTGGCTATATCTACAGCATATGTGTATGTGGTGTACTTGACTACCAGTTCTGAGCAGACCTGGGTGCTTCCCTTGAGACTATGGACATATGTGAAGAAGGCCTTATGATTGTCTTTAGTAGATGTGGCCAGTTTGGACTCAGAGTTTACTTTGGAGGATTTTGCTAGTGCTCTTATTTCCTTGTTCAGGGCAAGGAGCGATTGTTTCCAATTAGGCAACTGCTCCTACTTGGTCCTGGACAGCAATTTTTTTCCTTTTATTATACAGTTTTGTTATTGTAGATGTCCAACAGACAGGTTTACTCTTCCTTGAGGAGAATGAGTTTGTCCTGTCTGGTGTTCCTTATTGCATGCAGCTATACAAATGCTCATATAGTACTGTGGTGTAAGTGTGGACATAAGTACCAGTTCCTATAGAGGGGGAGTGAGTTGTGAAGCTGTTTATACTTTCCCTCAGAAGGTTGTAATCAGCTTTGGAAAAGTTTTTTTGTTTGACCCTAGCTGGGGTGGGGGAGTGAGGAAGATGTTGACTTTGAAAGTGACTGTTTTGAGGTCGGATCTTTCCAGGGATGATGACACTGTAGGGATGCTACAGTGATTACTCATGTTGGTTAATACCAAGTCCAAGATATTTTCACTTCTTGTAGGGGTGTCACCCAACTGGTCCAAGGCATTTGCATTGACGAAATCAAGGAATCTTTGAACATTTGTGTTTTGGCATGAGTGTTTCTTCCAATCTATGGTTGGATAATTAAAGTCACCCAGGATCAGGGTAAAATGGCTGAATCTTGATAGATTCAAGAAGGTCCAGATAGGTGGAGTGGGCATCATGAGTCAGAGTTGGAGGCCTATAGCTAGCTATGATTTGAATAGGAGTCTTGTCAATTGTTAACTGCACCTGGAGTGTTTTCTGTGCATCATACTGTGTGATCAGCCTAGATGTGTGTATGTCTTTTATATATATATATTGCAACTCCACCTCCTTTTGTTTTATTGCCCATGGTTTGGGGTCTGAATGAATGATAGGATGAGTAACCTGGTATGGCTAGGGTGTTCTCCAAAGCTTTGAACCAGATTTCTGTGACTACACAAATTTCAGCTTCTTCCAGAGTTAAGAATGGTTGTAATGAGTGCAGTTTCATGTTTAGACTCCTAGCATTTAGCAGCATGACCTTTAATTTATGTTTTGATGAAATTTTCATGTTGGTAGTTTTGACCTCATGGCATTGCTGAAAAAGGCACTATGGGTGAGGCAAGAGCCTTTGCCAGGAGCCTGAAGCCCAAGGGAGACAGATGCAGGCCATCTCTGGCAAAGCTTATTGGTTTGTCAATCATGTCATCCTAGGCTGGCAGGTACTCTATCCCCTTTGAATGACACCAGAAACTAAGCCAACTGTTAAAGTCAATCATTTTCTGTTTGTATTAAGGCATCATTTTGGGTGACAGTAGAATGCTGCTTAAAGCTAGGAACATGCCTGCTGGGACACATACTCAGCGAGCTCGAGCATGTCTCTCTTCAAATAGTCCAGGGAGGTATGTCTCAAGTCATTCACTCAAACATGGACTATGATAGTCATAGCAGTACTTGTTGAGAGACTTTAGTGCATTGATGATATGGCGGATTCTGGCAAAATGGCTCTTTTATGTAACATATTTAGTTAGATTTTATGTAATTCTTGAAAATCAAGGCAGCCAGATTGCTTCTGCTGGGACAGATGCATGACAGGATGCATTTCTGAGGGCAGATTTGTTATGTTTTGCATTTTAACTGCAACCTTCTTTTATAGTTGTCATTGCTGTTGGAATAGAAAAAGGTATGTTTATTTCAGTCGTGTGGGTAGTTATTTCCTTTAGAGTGCTTTTCAGTTGTTTACCTGTCCACTGGTTGAGGTAATAGGATTGGGGTATGTTATTATCTATGCATTGTTTATAGCTGAAGGTGATGGGTCTGGGGACATGGTCATAGGTGGGGAAATGGTGACTGTAGGGAGGCAGTTATTTCTGTAGATAGCAGCTAGAAGATTTTAATTGGGATATTTTGTGGCCAATCTGTCTTGTACGTATTTTGTAGTGTTGTGAGTTCCTCTGTTAGCTAGGAATCAAAGGGTGCAGTGCAATGGATCTTGCTGCTGTGAGGAGGTGTAGTGTGAGAAAGGTGTAGGCATTCCATAACCCCCCTCCCCAGCAGAACTTCATTCTCCTTTTCAGTGGAATATTTTTGTCATGTCAGGCATGAATCTAGTTAAGGTTTTCACCATGTAAAGGGTTACAGTCTAGAACTCTGCAGCAGCAGAGCTTCCAGGATACAAGGTGCTGCCACTTTGTGGAGTCTGAATATTCTACTGCTATCACACTTTTTTTTCTATCTCTCTCTTTAATAACACTCTCTGTTTTCTGGTTCCACGCTGGTCCAAACATTTAAGAATAGGCGGCTTTGTCTACCTCAAGAGATGCAAGGTTTGCTTTCTGACTTAGAAGATGCACGGACAATAGAGCAAGTCCAGAACTCCAGGAAGAAACCAGTGGTGAATTTTGAGGAGTCAGTAGACAGATCCACTCCAGAGATGAAGGCTAGAAGGAAAAACAAAAGAGATACCTCAGATCCAAGGGTCACTGCTCCACTCCTGCCTGAAGCGGCATTGAAAATTCAAGGTAAAAACTCCTGGGGGGGGGGGGGCAAGAAGGGCAAGGCTTAATGATAAAGGTCAGTCCCCTGAGGAATGTTTGAATGAGTTTATCAATTCATTGCCAGAAAAGGGGAGAGTTAGATGGTTTAACCTAGCCTTAGAACAGAATCTTGGTGCATTAACAGCTATTTTTCCCAGTAAGGGAGGAGGATCAGATTTTGCACGGGTTGCACACCCATCCTTACCCAGCTTGCAAAGGGGATCTGAAGAGCTTAGTGCTTTGAGGATGATGTCCTGCCTCATCTGGATGGTTTTGTTCCTCAATATTTTGTCACCCATGGTTACATTGAACCTTGCAGTTTCCAACTGCCTGGAGTCTCACATTATGGCACACATTCCCACCAGAGTTAAAGAGAAGATACTCAAAGGGGTATTTGTTGAGCTATTTGACCTAGTGGATACCAAGGGAATTAAGCATGTTTTGGACACTAACAATTCTTCTAATAAGGACTTGATGGCAACACTGGCAGCAATTGGGAAAGAAAAGACTCAGCCAAAGCAATAGTTAAGAACTGGGACACATGGTCACTTGGTTTTAGTGTTAATGGGAATGATTATAGAAAAGGACCCTAGTCAGGCTAGGGTCCTTCTTCTACTGCCCTTATTAGATTAATTTGTGACTATCAGGGAGGGGCATCATGTCAAAGGGAGTTCTAGCTTAGCAAAGTATAATGAATGTTCCAGAAAACTAAAAAACATAGACAAGACCCTCAGGTGGGATTTAAGACACCCCAATGTTTGGTTGAGTGCCATGTTAGATAAGCCAACCACTGCTGAGATTAATGGCAGGGTTAGTAATAATAGAAAAACAATGTTTTGTTCAGCCTTTCATTTCTGGAAGTGCTTTTGGCCAGCCTGCAAGTTTGTCCATTTGTGTTTTGGGATGTGGGAAAGGTCACCCTGTTTCCAGGTACTAGAGATTAGTTGTTAGGGGCAGGGCTGATATTCTCTCATCCTAATTAGAGGAAGAGCTTGGGGGGGGGGGGCAGAAAACCTTTCCTAGAATAAGCAGCCTTTTCATTGCCACAGAGGGTTATGGCAAGCTTTTGAGCATTCCGTATCAGTCCCACTCCCCAATTCATCTAAATAACTTGACCCAGCTACTGACTGTGATTATTGACCAAAGAGCAGTAGTTGCTCTTCTTGAAGGTTTCTGCAAAGGGCTTACAACTGGCTCCTCAACACCGTTAAATTCCAAACTAGTTAAAAATCTTTTGGCCATTAAGGGACATGAAGAATTTGCAGCTAAGTTAATAGAGAAAGAGTGGGCAGCCAATAAACTAATTGGCCCTTTTCGACCCCCTCCTTGGCCTGCTATTAAAATGTCCCTAATCAGTCTCATTCCTAAGAAGCAGGATGGTGAATTCAGGCTAATTCATGATCTGTTGTACCTAACTGGGTGCATCAGTCAATGATTTTAAGGACAAAGATCTGACAAAGGTGTGATACTCTTCCCTGAATCAGGTGGCGGAGATCTTTTTGAGTTATTCTGACCGCCATAGCTTTGCAGGTTGGACATTCAGTCTGCTTTCCAACTTCTTTCTCCAAGACAGGAAGACTGGCATTATTTGGGATTTCAGTTTGAAGGGAAATTCTTTTTTGACACTGCCATGCTCATGGCTTGCTCTGTGGCTTGCGCTATGTTCAAACTGATTAGCACAGCCTTGCATTGATGTTGGCAGCAGAGATCACCTTTCAGTCAGTAGTCCACTACCTGGATGATTTCCTGATAGTAGGGGATGGTCAGGAAGGGGCTTTGCAGGGCATGTCTGCTTTAAAGAGCTCTGCACTAATTTAGGAGTGCCTTTGGTCAATGACAAGCCATAAAGTTAAGTCAGGCCTTTATCTTTTTGAACTAGAAGTTGATACCATCAAAGGTCATTTAAACTTCCATTGAATAAACTGCAAGAAGTCTGCCATTTACCTTGGAGATTTTTGGTAGTTAACAAAGCTTGAGCAGAGGAAGCTATGCAGCTTCATGGGTTGCTGAATATTGCCTGCAGTGTAGACTCCCAGGCAGCACTTTCCTCCAGTCTGTTTATGACTTGTTCAAAGGACACAAACCTAAACATCACTATATGCATCTGTCCAGAAGGGTTAAGGAAAACCTCCAGCTGTGGTTCACACTTCTGATCCACTTAAACAGGGTATCATATTGGCAGTGCCCATGGGTTTCTTCCAGTGACCTTAACCTTTTTACAGATGTGGCAAGGGGTCCAGTATGTGAGGATACTTTCAAGGCAGCTGGTTTACTGAAAAATGGCTGGACTCTTGATCAGAAGGGAGGAGTAGGGATATTACTTTCCTGGAAATGTTCACTAGCTGGGTGGCGGCTTTGGGGTGGAAGGACAAGTTACACAACAGAATGGTAGACTTTCACTCAGACAATGCCTTGTTTGTCCAGGCCTTCAACAATTGGTCATCCAAGTCCAAATGGGTGCACTCTGTTATCAGGCTGTAGTTTTGTTGAGTTCAAATATGTCTTCCTCATGCATGCATGTGCATAGTTGGCACAGTCCTATAGCTGATAGTCTTTCCCATTTTCAGTTCACCAGGTTTCACCAGCAAGCCAGACATGCAGATCCAAAGGGTACAACAATTCCTGCAGAAGTTTAGTTAATTGGAGAGGAGTAGCGGCATCATTGCTGGCCAGGTCTTGGGCCAGGAATACCAGGAAGGCCTATTTTTCATCACCTCAGATTTTCAAAGCATTATGTTGGTCATTACCCTCTTGCCACAGAAATTGGGAGTTACAGTTGATCCTTCACATCCTAGAGGTCAGGACTTCATTAGAAGATTCCCCTAAACACTACAGGTGGACATAACAGTTTTAGGATGGTAGGAACTTTATTGGGTCTTCAGGAAGTATCCATCCACTGGCTGACAGACAGATTGCTTAACAGCTGGGAAAATATTAATGAGGCTTCCTGTGATTCTCAGAAGTCAATTGCCATCATTGTTTAGAATTTGTTTAACACATTACCTGATTTTTGCATCTTTGCTACCTTAGCTGCTTTGTTCATGTCATTAAACATGAGTGCTTTCTATGGTAGTAAATTACTAAACTCTTTTTGGTGAGAGAACCTCACTATTAACAAGGCTTTTATTCTGATAAGGATAAAGACATCCAAGATGGATCAACTGGATAAAGGGCACCAGGATTTGCTTGACAAGACAAAGGGGTTAAACATTTGCCCAGTTCACCAGTTCTGAATACTGCAAAGGATCACTCTCAAGGGCATTAGGCTGGACCCGCTTTTCACATGGGTGGGTGTAAGGCCACTTAGTTTAGCGGAGGTTAATCTACTACTGAGAAAAGCCATTGAGAGGCAAGAGACACATCTGCAAGGGTATTCAACTCATTCTTTTAGATTAGGATGCACTTCCAATTCCACCATGGAGATGCATTCTGTTAAGGTCATACAAAAAAAGGAAGGTGAGTTGTCTGATGACTTTTTGTCATACATCAGGCATTAATCTTTGTTTCTATTTCAGGAAAGGAAGGGAGGTTATTTGGCTGTTGAGGCATGCTTTCATCAACAGAGCCACAATCAAAGCTTTTGTCCACCTGGCTGGATACTCAGGTTCCTTTGATCTTAACAAATGGGCAGTTTATTCGTTTAACTTTTTTGGCCTCCTATGATTTCAGTTTTAGGAGATCTGGCATCAAATCACAGCAAAGGAATCCTTGCCCAGTGTTTTGGTAATCCACCTCAGTTGTAATGACCTGAGCCAGGCTCCTAAGAAAATTCTCTTAGCCAGAATGTTTTCTGATATGCACAGGCTACATCAGCTGTATCCAAACCTGGTTTTATTTTGGTCATCCATCGTACTGAGAATTTATTGGGAAACAGCTAGAAGGTCCATTACAATTGAAATGTCTAGGTAGTTCGTTAATCACAGATATTACACAGATGGCTTTACAGTTAGGATTCCAGATAAATCACCACAAAGATCTCAGCAAATTGGGCTCTGATTGTTATGACAGGGACAATGTGCATTTGAACAATCTTGGTTTCAAATTGTTTAATTTAGACATTGTTATGGCCATTGATGAATACTTCAAGAATTAATCTGGTTCTCCTCTCACAACCTTGGGTATCTAGTTTGAGGCTGGCTAGGGCAAGAACAGCATGAGGCATGACAGGTTGGCAGCAGCCTTACAGCTTCACCCCCACTTGTTTTCCCCCTGTTGGTGCTCAGTGGCCTCAACTGCCCTTCAGTTGGCCTCAGTTTGACTGGTGGCCATATCAAGGGGTATTTGGGTTGAAATGGAAGAATTAAAGTTTTTTTTTCCACAAGGTCCAAGGTTGTTTGGGTTATACACCTGGTTCTGTAGATGTCAGCCGGAACTAGCTTGGTAATGCCAACCAGCATAAGAGTTAATGGTTATGGTTGATATGTTACACGTGAATTAACTGTGGCATCTTTAATGGTTGCCAGTAGCATTGTTACTAAAGGGTCACAAAGGCAATACCATGTGGTTATTGACTCAGTTCAGTGAACAATCATGTGAAATAATTCTGGGATTTACTTTAATTTCCAAGAGCAATAATCTTAACCTATGGGAAACAAAGAAATCGGACTGATAATGTATATTTTAGATCTAAGTGTGTATAGCCTGTTTTGTCTGGTTGTTGGTTGTTCTGTACATCCACTGAATTAGTTGGTTGAAGGAAATCTCTTAAAAGAATCCTGCTCCTCTGTCTCCTAATGAAATCCACTTAATCAGATAGCTATTAAAAATCTGAAGCTTGGATGAGCATCTCCTACCTACAACTCAACATCAGCTGGTACAATTGCAATAAAATACAGTATAAGCAATAAAAAGTATATTACTGTCCCATTATTGTCTGATCTGAAGTGACACTTTACACTCCCACTTAGACCAGTGGACTCTTCTGTGCTAACCCTAACCCTGCCCCCCTAAGTCTAACCCTACACATTATACTACTACAAATCCTTTTGCTAACAGTATCACTAAACAAGACACATGTGAAGACATACCACTGTCAAAGCATAACAGAAAATATATTCTACTTCCTAGCATTTACTCTATCCAAAACATGTGACTACTCGCACATGCCCATTGACCACTATATTAGGCTTTTATACATCTTTACGTGAGTACTTCTTTAATTAAACATTCATTTTCCTGCATATTCCTACTGTCTTGCACAATTTAATACACTAAGATGACCATCTTATAATCTCACAAGTGAACATTCACCTAGGTGTGCAAGTGTTCTTATTTTTAGCAGTCAGAACAATTGTTCAGCTAAATGAGGATTCGACCTCTGTGACTGAACCCTTATCATGATATTTCACAGAGCTAAAAGGGTCTCCTATTTTCCTAACTAAAATGATTACTGGCCTAAAGATTCATAGCTACAAAGACAGGCATGAAGCTCTGTCACTAATCTCTATCACTTATAGATTCCTATATGGAGATTTATGTCATGGATTCTATGCCACGAAGGACTCGACTGCACTAGATCTTCTGCACCTCCAAAAGGCAAACAGCTCCACAAACACATATACTAAAGATTTAAATCTCTAGCAATATATAAATAAATCATGCTGCAGTGATGGATTTGTTACCCAGTGTTTACCACAAATCTGGAATTGCAAATTGCCTTTACATATGAAATACTGAATGAAAGTTGTTTGAAAATATTATTTAAAACATAAACACGGTAAAACTGTATCATGATAAGCTGTCTTAGGGCATCAATGGAAACATGAGAACTTTGCTGCTAAAAATGCTAAGTGATGGCAACTTATTTTGGGTTTATTTATTATGAACAGAAACAAGCAACAATGCAATTATCTACATTAGAAATAAAATATAGAATCAACATCACATGTTACAAGTTTGGTATAATAACCAGGTCAGTGTCTCCTAAATGATTTTGCTGTTTGATACTAGTTGTAGCTGTTCTGTATTGCAATGCAGAAGCATATGTTTCAGGTAAGGCTTTGCATCATAATTTATGCAACAGTGTTTCATTTAAGTTCTTCAGTGCATCATGGGATATGTGATTGACTATTACCTCTTTGAAATTAAAGACTTAAGTAGCTGCATTTAGAATACAGTCATCAATGCTTTGAAATGACCAAAAATAAAATGACTAGCAGAAACTCTTTTTATGCATTCTGCAGGCACATAAACATAGTAGTGATTTACTGTCTATATCCATTGCTGCAAATTCAAGAACTGATGTTTGATTCTGTGCTCTTCAGTTTATGTGATACTTTAATTTAATTCTAAAAATATAGCATTAAATGCTGTTAAATGATAGTACTATTGAAAATCTTTAGTGCTATCAGTTTTCTTAAATGGCGTTAACTCAGTTGTTTAAAATACCTTTCCTTTATATTGCTTTTAATATGCTTATACAACAAATGCTTACTTGGTTTATAGCACACTGAAAGCTGTAAAATTAGTGATCCAGGGAAAACTGTAATGAGTACAGCCAGCCCTGACTGAAATGGTTTACTGATTTATGCTTAGGAGACAGATTTTTTAGTATCTCATGAAAGAAAGAAATCAATAGATTTTGTCAGATTTACATTAAATGCTGATAAGTATGACTTTTGTAAAATAAATATGTTACTCAGCTATAATTACCATCCGTTTTTAATGCCTATTATATGATGAGTTATTGAATCAGCTTACCAGATTATCAGATTGTACCATAAACCTTGTGTTTCTCTAACATGCAGTTGAAAGTTCAATAGTCACTATTTAGAAGTGAAACTTCACATTCCTTTACTTGACTGGAACTGTGAAAAATAAAAGAATGTATTATCCAAAGGCAAACCTGTCTTACACAGTTTTGTTTACCATTGCCAAAAATTAAATGTTTGATGTTGTTTTCTGCAGTATTTATTGCTTTTCCCATATATGAGACTGTATACGTGTAAGTTATATCTCAGTCTGGATTCAAATATGTTGTATATCTGGAGTGCATTAGTTACATAATTGACAAATTGTTTGCAAGATAAAGATTAAACGTAACATGAAGTAGTATATGTTATGCTGTCTGTTGTACATAGCGTTCTTTTATAAATATACTCAATAAAAAAAGATAAATTAAAATTATTTAACCCATTAAGGTAGACATATTTCATCAAGTCTCAAAAAGTTTAAAATCCAAGTGCTTTTAAATGCATAGCCACGTCCCATACTTGTGGACTAGTCAGGTGAATTGTAATGGAAAACATTAATTGTTTCTACAATTAATAATGCTGAAAGGCACATAACATATTGACACATTTAAAACAAATATTTCTTCTGTTATTATCTAGGTTTAAGAGTAAATTAAGTGTTTCATTCTTTATTTATATATAACCTGAGACTCATCTGCCACAGAAATACAGTATCTACAGTTTTCTATCATTGTATCTCTAGTGGATCATTTTGCATACTTGTAAAACTCTAATTTAAAAAAAAAATCTATTTTACAATTTGTGTCATGTGCTTGCAACCTTTTGCCCTTCTTTTTAACAGTTTCCATGGTCAACCATTTTTTTATGAATGTTCTAAAGGTATACCCATGTAAAAACTTCTGAGTCTACACAAGTCCCCCAAAATGTTTTCAAAGTTAAGTGAAATTCCTTGACAGATATTTGTTCCACCATCACAAATAAAACACACACACACACACACCCACACACACACACACACACACACACCCACACACACACACACACACACACACACACACCATTCATGGCAAATGAGTTTTGCTTAGCGTTCCCCCTCAACTGTCACTGATGGACAATTTCTGAGATTTATCTCACATTCACAAATGCCCAATGTCTTCTCAACTATGTCTTTTATTTTCTGGTCATCATAGAAAAAGTCTGTTATTTTTGATACCCTCAGGTGCAACATTCTGTTTCATTGTATGCATAGTCTCTCAAGGTAGAATGCTATTCTTGTTACATGCTTCCCGTTCGAAATGACCTGTTTCGTCTGTGACACTCTCATAAAGTGATTGTTCTTAAACCAGCTGGAATCATTTCCTACTTAATGGGTTCCCTTACAACTGCTCTGTTTTAGCATGTGCTACTTTTCCTTATAAACATTCATTCTCACTTTCATATTGTCCTCCACAAAAGTGCATTTTAATATTAAATCAGTCTGTTACTGCAACAAATATTCAGATGAAAAGTTTGTACACATAGTCAAAAACTGTCCGAATGATGTGCTTTTAATCAGAAAACTAGAATTGTTGCATTTGCAAACAGATGCCAATATCAGTGTGCTGCCTTCTAACTAAAGTACTAAGTCTCACTTTGCCCTGCCAAGAAGCATAAAATTAAGAAATTTTACAGACCTTACATCCACAACACTTTTAAAAATGAGGACTACATAACCTGCAATGAAATGACTAACAATTAATTAAAAAATGCAGAACTAATTTCACCCAGATAAAAGATACATACCAAAATCTTTCTGATATTTTAAAATTACTTGCATAATTCTGTGGCCGTCATTCATTCATTAATTCATTTACTCATTAAAAACTTCATCTATTTAGATAATGTAATGAATAAGACAGCCACTTAGCCTACCAGACATTTTAACAGATCTGCTTCATTTGTTCAAGTCCCAGCTGCTGTGGACTACAATCTCACAACCAAGTACTCATTTTCCAGGCAGCTTGGAAGGGCTGTTGCTTAAACAGGCATTTGAGTTTGAGCAAAGTAAGCCATGTGGTGTAAGTGGGGATGAGTGTTAAATTTAATGATTATGTATAAGGAAGGTTTGTGAGACTTAGGCTTATATGGTTAGGGAGTGGGGGTTGTAATTAGGGTTAGGGAGCAACTGAGAAGTTGAAGTTTAAGGAGTGATTGGAAAGACTGTGTTTATGGAATGGAATTGGGAACCAAAGTAAGAGTGGTAGAATGGGACAAATTCCTATCCAAATTACCCAAGGTTTTGGAGTCCTTATCTAGATGCAGATTAGAAAGGTGTCATGGACATTGAAATGTCTGCTCTATAAGAATCTACCCTGAAATGCTATTTTAAAGTGTCATCCCATTGCACATTTTTAGAGGCTATCACCTGTAAGACTAATAGAAGAGCCAGAACTCACATGTTCCCATGCTACATAAATAATTGCTTTCAGGTTAGAATCTATGGGGAGGGTGATCCAAGGCTCATTTGCTAAATTTGCTTACCTTTTCTTGGTAGAAGGTACCAGCACTACAGACCAGTCTATAAAGGACTTGGGAAAAGGGCTGTCTCTATAAGGTAAGGCATAAGTGGAGGAGGTACATTGGCAGAAGTCTCATTGTCCTTGCCACTCTCAGAAACAAGGAGCTCAGATTACTAAGAATCCCACTACCATGGGGAGGATGGAGGAGAGGACACACTGGTGACACCTAACTATAGGTCCAACAGACCAGACAACTTACTTTATGATTGGAGGAAAGAGCAGACAATGGATAAACCTCAATAAATGATCAGCATAATTTGGTTTACCTTTGAAACGTTGAAACGCAACTTGTCAAAAGACAGTTGTGCGGAAGTACATTTTCAAGTTTACGGTTACCCGAAAAAAAAATGCATCGAATGTGCAATGAGCAAATGCACATTGACATTTGCTCATTGCAGATTTGGCATTGTGGGTGCAGAGTGCACTATTGTGGGGAACAGGAAATGGATCCCTTCCCCACTGTAGTGCAACCTCGGAGTTAGAATATTAAAGTGTGGGGGGGGGCACAGTGTGCATTACATTGTGTGTTTGACATCTGAGTTTGAAATTCAGCTAATCTGCAGTTCAATTTGCTGAGTTTCGAACTTCAGAGACGTTAGACAATCTGGATTCGGCTTTTCGGTTCGCCCAACTGGCTGTTCGGAAAGCTGATTTTTCAATGTTTCAAAGGTAAACCACATCATTTACCTATCATCTCCTTGCTTATTTTACCTTTACTACTGGTTTAATAGATATGCAGCCATTCATCCTTGGCATCAGCATGTAATAAAATAACCCTTCTATACCCATTATATAATTATGATATTAATCACAGACCCTTAATTTTTCATGTATGACCTGAAAAACAACACAATTAAATTAATGGGTTGTAAGCATGTGTGCTACTCTAGTACATTTGTGGACACATTTTTTTTATATCAGAGAGACATGATCTCCCACATGTTTTTATGTTTTCTGTTTGATTTTCCCACATAATAAGTAGAACATTTCATACAGATAGGAAGATAAATAATGTTCTGTTTTAAATTGTTCTCTCATTTATAAGACAATGCTGGTTGCTCCGGAACATATTTTTTAAACCATTTATGCTGTTTATCATATGCCAGTGTTTCATAATAACTCTCTGCTCTATATCTGTACATCAATTACATATAATAGTAAACCATAGTTTGTTCTGACTAGAGATTATTCCCTCCCTTTTGTATTTGTTAAGTGAGACTATAGGTCCATTGGTATGAAAACATTCACATAGGACCTTTCCCTTTGTGTTTTCTTTATTTTCTTATTATAGCCCCTTCTGTTAAATTCTTGAAATAAAAATATAATTGTTGGTTTAATGTTATCATCTGTATTTAATCTGGAGAGATGGAACATTTCATTCCTTACCACATAATTAAAAACAAAAGGTGGGCGCATGCTACTTCTACATAAATATGTGTTCTTTTTGCTTCTTTCTTATAGGCTGTAATGCTTATTTCACCAAAACTTATTTTCTCAATTTTTATATCCAGAAATATTATAGTGACATCAGAATATAAATGTTTAAAATGTAAAAAAACTAACACTTTTTATAAACTATAAAAAAATAAATCAAGTTCTAAAACACCTCTGCATTTCTTCCAAAATGCCTAACACTGGCTGATATCCTGCTCCCACTTCATTCGCCTGTACCCCTCCCCTACTCTGACACCTTCTCTATCACAAAGAAAAAGTTATCTGCCAAAATCAGCCTGCGTAAAAAGAACACTCCAAGAAACAAAAACAAAAGCAGGCTACTGGATCAGGACTGGAATATATATAAATATATACAACACAGAACAACAGATTCAGCGCTGCGCTTTGAGGCTCATTCGCAAGTATTTAATTATTATAATATCCCTCCTAGTATCCAATCACTCTACCACTTCTATCTCTATCACACCATATCTCTACTACCCCCTCTCACCATCCTCTCTATATCTCACTCAAAACTCTGTTGCTCCCACTTCCTTCTTCCATACCCCTCCCCTCCTCTGACCCCTTTTCTATCGTACCATGTCTCTACTACCTCCCGTCCCTTCCTCTCACCCTCTTCTCTAGATTTCAGTCACAACTCTGTCACCCCATATTTTAACGTCAACCTTCACACATCCACTACCCATTTATGCATCCTTCTATTTGGAACATATTACTACTACTCCATATATGCTTTGCTCTTCCTAACCCCTTCCTTACTGTCCTTTCCCTCCCTCATATCCCCTGTCCCTCTACTCTTTTTTTTTAACATTTTTTATCATCCTTCTTTCATAGCATAACTATTAAGCTCTTTGCTCATTTACTGTCTCTTACCATGAATGTATTATCTCTTCACTCATCACTTCTTCTTATTAAAATGTACCTTTAACCTAAGATATTAAATGTGTTATCAACAATTTACTTCTGCAGTAGCATTGTCGCCTCACAGCAAGACGTTGTCCCATTCGATTCTCAGCTAGAGCGTCTTCTGTGGAGACATGCGTGAATGTACGTACCTTCGTTGCAGGTTGTGCATTAGGGCCAGCAACTCAGCATGTAAAAATCAACTGCCAATCATTACCAGACTGTTCTGCTGTGGCGACCCCTAACCGGGAAAATCCGAAAGACACAACAACTTTTGAAGATATGTGAAAGTAATTTGAATTCAAGACAATTTATTCATTTTTCTCCTTTAACTGTTGTAAATACTGTGAAATATAAAACAATGTATTAATGTAAATACTGCTAAGACTTTATTTTGTATTAATATGATTCGATATTGTATGTAACTGGAGTTTTTCTCAATGGAATTCCACTAAAATAAGAACAATAGGCCCAGTCGGACTTTCCAGGTAAACAAATGCCAGTAAATAAATTAATATAAACATGTCACCAACTAAAAAACATAAAACAGCACTGTAGAGACAACTTTAAAATTAGTGTAACACTGTTATTCACCGCTTTTGTCAGAATTATTTATTCAGACATAAACTTCTCTAAAAACATAAATTATATATATATATTTGTGACATCCAATAGTAAGTAAAAAGGCAATTAAACATTTAATTAAATAATTAGCACATCCCTTCTTTTGGTTTAAAACTACTATTACCTTCATTTCAAATCTTAAAACAAATAAGTCAATGAATGCAAGAGTAAAACAAAATAAACCAGGATGGATGATTCACTTAAATGTTTTTATGAAGAAATGTTTTAGAGGGACCTCTAAAACATATCTTCATATAGAGCAACCCCCTTTTATACATCCTTTTATTTTTAGTAGGAAAAAAGATGTCAAAGGAAAAACTTCATATTGTCATTTTGTAACATAAATTTAAAATTAAAAGTAGTTTTGTAAACAAAATTGGGGTAATTTCCAATAACCTTAAAAAAGATCATTGTTGACTTTCAGAATTATTCAGTTTCCACTGATGATAGAAAGAATAGCCTAACTATCAATTAACATGTCTAAACAACAAGCTGTAGATATTTCCATATAAAAGTTCCCTTTTAATTCAGTATTTTTGAAATGCTTAAGTAAAAAAGGAAAGCATAGTATTCTTTTTTGATTTAATTTCCTCTACTGTCTGCAACAGGAGTTCCTTTTCTAACCTCTAGGAAACAAAGAAGTGACAAACTCAACTTCTTCTTTAAACTTTGCTTCTTCAGCGGTCATTCTGGAGGTCCTTATCTACTGCCCCCTTGGAATGTTCTTTTTAATAAACTGGGGGTGATTGCTCCTGAAATGCAAATAATTGTTAGAAAATGTATTTTCCTGTGAATACAACTGTCAAACTTTTTTGACTCATTATTCCAACTAATAGTGACATCTAGAAAATTAACTTTGGAAACCAATGTTCCCTACAGTTAATTTTAAAAAATCAGATTGTAGGCTCAAAAGTTCTACAAATGATGCACATTCACTTATGGTACCTACTATTACCAAAAAAGATCTATGAACCTATTATAATAAATGATTGTGCTCTTTTCCATACTGGGGTTAAAACATGATGTTTTCACCAACTTAAAAAATACGTTGGCAAAGGCAGGGGCCACTGCTGACCTCATTTCCACCCTTTTAACTTGTCTATAAAAATTTTTATTGAAAATAAAATAACTATTTTCTAGCAAAATCTTTAATAATGTATAATAAAACATTAATGTTGTTATTTGTAATGTCAGTGAACATGTTAAAAAATAATCTAACATATTTTATGCCCCTATCATGTGGAATGCCAGTGAAAAGAGAACAAATATCAACTGTAATTAGACAATTCTTATCACTGTCAATTACATAATTTGCATTAAATATGCAAAACTTAGCCAAACAATCCCATGAGTCTTTAATATAGGAGGACAACTTTTGTAAAATGCAGATAAACTGGATAAATATAAATGTCTCACCAACAAATCTCTTGTAGAAAAATACATTATTACAATGGCTATTATTATATGAAAAAATACGCAAACCTTCCCAGACTGTAATTACAATATTAACATGGGTATTAACAAATGGAATACCCATCATTGTCTCTGTAAATAAAACAGTTCTTCAAATAAACTGCATTATTATTCATAACAAGATCTAAGAGAGTACATAACCTGTTTCCGTCCATACTGGAATCGTTCATACATGTGCTTACATATTTCCTAATCAAATCTGCCTCAAAATGATTTAGCATAATTGTTACTATAGAATTTATATACATAAGGTCACAAAGTAATACATTGTTCTTATATTTTTCTCATACCAGTGGTAAAAATATATAAAAAAATCAGTACTATCTTTAATATGACTTTATGAGAGCACTAATACATATTTTTAACCTTTATTTCAGAGCAGGGTCTTGATTCTGTTATCCAACCTCTTTCTAAGAGAACTGGTTTTATGAGAGTGGGGCTAGTATCTTTATAATCATTGATGTAACATAGTAAAATAGTATGATGGGGAGGTGTATAGAAATAGCTTAATATATCCAATGATAGACTTCCACCTAAATGCACTGTATATACCTTACTATTCACATATGAAATTACCGCACTGAGTGTTGAAGAAACAGATACATGAGCACATATATAGTATTAAGACTAAAAACATCAACAATGCCCTTTACAAGCATTCTCTATTTGATTCTTCCCAGAACAACTTTAAGTTTGGTATTTTGGAACAAGTTGACCTGTACCCTCAAGGTGGGGAATGGGAAAATATATCAAGAGTACAGACAGTTGTTGTGGCAATTTAGATTCAATTTCTTTACCACACCAGGTTTAAATGATTATGTTTCAGTGCAGCCTGTTTTAAAACTTATGACAGCTAAGCTATAATGCAACCCATAGTTGTTTTGCCTATACCACATTTGTTAAACATTTTTTTTTAAACAATAAGTTTCTCTTGCATGTAACAAAGGCACAGTCTTAAATGTATTTTTTAAATTTTGTATTGTTTTACAGCATTTTTATGGTCTGTACATTTAAGAAAAGGTTTGGTGTCATAATTATATGAGTAGCTAATTGAGCTTATTATGAATGTAAAAGGCATCTATAAGGACTGAAAGAGCATTTACTGATATTCTGATGAAATCCTAACTGAATGGGATAAAAGCACTTAATCTAGCTGGAATAAAATTTATGTTTGAGTCTTATTTTACTTCTCCTTTAGACTGTTAGTAATTTTCAGACTACACTGTCACCTCATTCTGATTATTTGTGGTTTTTGGTGACATAGGTTCCTTTTTTTTGGGTTTTGAAAATTTCAAAACTGATGCTTCAATAAGGGAGAAGGAATACCACCGCACTTAATACAGCTGTAGCATTCTTTCAAATTAAAAGGTTCCAGTCCAGAAAAAAATCACCAGAATAACTACCTGAATGTTCCACACAAAAACAAATATTCCTCTTTATGGCACTGTATGGGATATGGAGTTTTTTATGTATAAAACCAAACAAAATAAAAAAAAAAAGAATGTATTTCTACAAGCTATGGGGCAGAATGTTTTTGCAAATACTTTCTTGCTGCATTATTTAAATGCTATGATAATTAAATGTTGTTTGGAGTTAAACATATGATCGGAATATAAAATTATATGAAATAATATTTTGTCATAGCAGCTGTAATTGAACCTCTGACACAATGCAAAAACATAATTCTATAATCAGGGAAATTATCTCAACACCCCATATAGGAACTTCTATTTAATTACATCTGGCAGCCTACAACAGACAGCACAGTGGTGTAGCAATTAGCATTCTCACATTACAGCAAGAGGTTCTTTGGACTGATTCTTGGCTGGGGTGCCTTCTGTGCAGAGTCTGCATGCCCTCCTTGCATTTGTGTGGGTTTTCTCCAGTTGCTCCGGTTTCCTCCCACATTACAAAGATATGTCTGGAGCATTTCTCCCCAGGCCTCAGCTAAAAATTGGCTTTGTTCCAAGTCGGACTTTCCTGGTAAACAAATGTTAAATAAATAAGAACTGTTAGAGTAACTGCTTCAAAGTAGTGGCTTTACTCTGCCTTTAGTGTGTATTCCTGTGGATTTAAGCACATTTGAGCAAAGTGACCTGAGTAGTGGATGACAAAAAAACTCACCAGTTTTTTGCCATAGGATCTGATAAAACATTCACCATCATGGAGCACTGGTGCAGAATGCCAATCTCTGAGAAAATGCTGAGGACAAAAAGTGAAGGCTTTTTGATGGTTAATTTCTGAATGTGTGTGTTCAGTGTGGTTTTATTTTTTGACCAGATTAAACATATTAAGAAAGGGTTTGATAGGGAAAAGGTGAGAATGGGGGGGTAAGCAATGGGTAGGACACAGGGAAAGAATGCAGGAATTTCTGGGATTGGGTGGGAGACCACCATAGCTATCCAGTTCTTTACATTAGAATAGAATTGTACACAGAATTTCATGACAGAGTTGCCACACCATGGATGGGTGACACCAGCTGAATAATGTATAGCCAGTTGGATCAAATCAACTGTGTAAAGATGATATATAGGTAAAGTTGAGAGCTATGTATAGGGAGCAATTTTTCTGTGGGGCAGGTGCCTTTTCTGAGAGAGAGAGAGAGAGAGAGAGAATGTTGTGGAATGTGGTTAAGACTGATAGGGTCAGGTAAATAGGGTGGGTTAGGTAGCAGGCACAGATGTACACAACATACAAGACAGGCAAGCTTGGTGATGGACACAAAAGATTGGAGGACACCATGACTGGGGATAAATAATAGACATCAGAGGTGCATTCCTGTGCAGCTTGAGAACAGTGAGAATCTAGTCCTCACCCAAAGAATTGTCATCACTGTCTTCAGCATCATTTGCCTGTGTCAGTGCTGGTCTTGGCATTGATTTGCCAATGTGACACAGAACCTTTTAAACCCTGCTGATGTGGGTACTATGGTCCCTCTCCATTATGCCCCCCCACCAGCCATGTTAGCTCAGATGGGTGAAAAAATTGCCATCTTTACAAGTACTATTCCCAGAGCGTACAACTGCTCCAGCAGCTGAGGAGATCTGCCTGACACAGGTGGAACAAGAAGGGCAGATGTTGTGGAGGCAATGCTGACAAATTGTGACTCAGATATACTGGGTGTCTGTGCTACCTGTGGTGGTACTGCTGCAGCCATCTGTGAAGGTATGGCAGGCCAAATTGCCTTGGTTGGTCTAGCTCCCTGTGCTGATGGTCATTCTGTTTTTAGTAGCAATGTATTTAAAAAAAATTATATAAAAAATCATGAAAAGAGATATAGGTTGGGGAGACAAAAAAAGAGAGAATTAGATTGTTGGCATGTCACATCACTTTATTATTTCAATACAAAAAACAATAAAAGAAACAAATATGTACACCTTTGTCACATCCAGATATAATGGGAAGACATTAATGTGTCATAAAATTAATTATTCACAATTGTATGATATGACAAATAGAAATATATATTTGAATGACAATATAACCATGTATTTGACTATGTTATATAATGTATGCTTTCAAAGTTAATAATTGCAATTGTTAAAAGTCATGCAGTGTTACAGTTACTATCTTATGAATACAATCCTATAAAAAACCTAATCTCTGTTTCTAGGTATTGAAGCCACATGCAATTAAGCCAACGTGCTTACTGCTTTATGCAGTAACCAAGAGTATTGTAGCAGGCATGTATGCTTGATATAAATGTTAGGGTATGGCTGCTCCAGATGATATTCAGTGATAAACTGAAAATACTTCTCTGCCTTGCATTCAGACCTGATGTATATTTACCACATACTACTCTGAGGCAAGTTAGTCTTGCCTGATGCACCTCACGGTTTTCTGCTATATTTTCTGCAGCTGTACAGTACAGAAAAGTAAAAGAAAATACGACTCAGGCATTGCTGACAAACTTAAAGGGGTTAGGTACAAACTCTTATGTCACCTGGTAGATAGCCAACTGGGTCACAGACAAGTCCCAGAAAGTTAGAACTGGAGAGTCGACCTCTATAAAGAGGCTATTCACAAGCAGAGTCCCACAGGGATTGGTCCTGGGACTGCTACTTTTTGGCATTTACTTTTCTTAAGTCAAGACAAATGTCAATGGCCTCTGGCTGACTACATTTGCGGTTTGTTGCAAATTAGGAACTGTCATTGACTCACCCACTGACAACAAATGTTCTCCAGGATGGGCTGACACCGACAAACAACTGGTGCCAGAGCCATGTACTAAAACTAAATGCCAAGAAATGCATGATAGTATCCTTTGGGAAGTCATCCACCCCTGGTAACTGTCATATTGACATCACACCCCTAAGAGTTGACCAAGTAGTTAGGGATTTAGGGACACACATAGACAGTAATCTAGACTTTGACCATCATGTGTCTACAGTAATGAGGAAATCATTCTATGTTGCACAGCTCATAAACAAAGGTATGTCATCTAGATCTAAGGAAATCATTGTTACGCTGTATTTGGCATTCATCAGACTTGTCACTGAATACAATGCTCCCTTTGGTATGTACTTAACTAGGTATATCCAACAATTGAAATGTCCACAGAGGTTCTTCGCTAAAAGAATACAGAGTGTAAGTAACATATCCTATGCAGACCACTTCAAGGCCCTAGCCCTATATTCTGTCTCTTACAGGTTGTTGAGTGGTGATCTATGCCTGTCATACAAGGCATTGTCAGACCCCACTCTGACAGACCTCTTGCATATCTGCAAAATAAACTGCACCAGAATTACCTGCTCTAAAGATTTAAACCTTGCTGTGATATAAATAAGACATACAGGAGTGACAGATATGTATTCCAGAGACTACCCTTTCTCTGGAACAGGCTCCCCATCCCTGTGAAGCACAGTTTCTCCCTAAGCCAATTGAAATGTAACTTTGACAATTGGATGGGGAACAGTACATTTCTCCCTGGCTTGGTACCTATATCTCTAATGTACACAGGCAGCCTGTAAATGGTTCATCTCCCAGATCCCTGCTTGTAAATGTTTCACTTCCCTATACCCTACATGCACTTATCAGGAGTACCAGAACATATCAGAGATTTGGGATGCATGGCTAGGCTTACAAAGGCCCTTCTGGTCATTAGCCTAGTAAAACAACTATGAACCTATGAACCTATGACACCATGATGACTGTCTTGGCTGGCTAATCAATGCTATATCATAGATTGTTGATAGGTCATTCTAGTTACACAACTGGGGGGTGTCTGTGGTCTTAATTTCATCCTCCCATCAATTCAAGATGACTCTCTTTTGCCTCTTCATTTGACTGTAGCAGTGACAAAATTGCTCTCCAATGCATGAGGTGCCAGGTGCACTGCAGACATCCTTGGGCAAGCTATTCCAAGCTTTAACCTAATACTGAGACCTGATATAATCCCTCTGCAGCAACCTCCAGCTCTAGTACTTGACAAGGAGTGCCAAAAAAGTCCTGGACTCCTCAACACCCCACCATTGTGCTCTAAACTGAACACCATTCCTACCTTCACCAGCCATGTCTGCAGAAGTCAAGCTAGAAATATGTGTCTGAATTGGTATGCAATTCAGATTTTGCATGTAGCAGCTTGTGCACAAAGATGCACAGCCTTACTAGCTGCATTTGCACAACTGAAAGCAAAGCAAAGCAATGGCTTGGCAGACATATTGGCATTGATCACAATAAAAATCGAGAAAGGTATGAAATATGTCAGTGAGATTTGGCCATCTGTGATCCTTAATCTACTGGCACATGTTCCAATGTTAAACATTAAAGTGTTTTATGTTTTTTTCAATAATCATTGCTGGTTGGTGCATGGAGTTGCATGACCTGAGTAATACATGGTGGATTATGTTACATACATACTTCACAACGATATGTAATAACTAATAATAATTAAAAAAAACTATTATGCAAGTCATGCCTATGCAAGTGCATTATATATTAAATACCAGCATTGTCATGTTTAATATAATTTACATACATTATATCAGGCTTATGTATCAAGCATTAATGTAAGTGTAGTTATGATACTCATTTGCATTTATTGCCACATTCCTAATCAAAATGCTGTGACAAATGGCATTCTGACCCCCTCTGTGAAATAGATTTGAACCCTTCATCACCTGTCATCTTGCTCTAGAATCAGTTAACTTATACTCTGTGCCACAGAGAATGCTATCGAATAGTTTATTTTTCTTCACAGAGTACTATCCAGAGTGCCAGGTTAGTTTACACTACAGAATGCAGCCCAAATTAAACTTTTCACATTTTTCCTTTGGCTGTGAACCATATTAGTGCTCTGACAAGCAAAGCATAAATGCAAAATGCATTACAAAAAGAAAATAAAACTCACATTGTATTGCAAAGTAAAACATTTAATGGATATATGTAGCAAGGAACACAACTGTTATAGGATATTATGACACAATCATCCCTTTCACATTTGCTTGCGAAATCACTGGTATCATTTAGGTTATACATTATCAAGATTTCATGTAATGGCAATTATTCTGAAAGGAGACACACATAGAATGGCAGGAGGTCATTCTTGCCCTAGTAAATACAATTACTTAAGACATCAATATTTACAATATAATATGCCCACATTACTCATACATTGCTCACGTTACCATTTTTGTGTTATTACACTTTATAAAATGTCATATATGACAACATCCACAGCAAATATAATTAATAATGAGAAGAGATCAGTTTTTAACAACACCTTTGTAACATTTCACATACAGAACAGGTAAGACTTTTACCATTTATCACAAACTATAGCCTGTTCATTTCATATACAGCATTGGGTGTCAATATTTATTCTGAATCCAGTCATAAAATATCTGTAAACTGCATTTTGAACCCTGCATTATGCAGCCTCTTTCTCTAATCTTAGTGCACATACACCTTGTACCACTGAAATAATTACCTGATAGGTGAAATTTATTTATTCAGTCGTGTCCAGCATGCCGACAAATGCACGCCAGCAATGTACAGTTCACTTCCTAAAGTAAAAATGACATATCCCATTTAGAATGCTGTTACTCTTGTTCACTGCTAGGAATGGCTGCCAGTCAAGAGTGTGCAATGCCAAACAACATATCAAAAGATGAAGGGAGAGACATTTAAATTAAGAAAACGTTATGAAAAAGTAGTTAAAATGTACATCCGTGATGTTGCCTTACCATTGTTTTCCTGCAACATGAAGATGTGGTCTTTAGACATCACTACCGTCACACTGACAGATCCCTCTCTGGATCTGAACCATTAAACCAGGGTATTAATAACATACACTTCAGATTATTATCACGGTTTGCTATAAAAGCAGACAGATACTAGGAAGAAAACTAGTAAATGACATATACTCAAAAAATTCACATTACATGTGCAGCAGATCTAAGCTCTGAAAGTTGTCCTTTGGTATTAGATATGTGGATGAATGGAGTATGGCAACAGTTAAGCTAATCATTCCTTGCTCAATGTAAAACAAATATCTGCAATACTGCATCTTTTTCATCCTTTTATTTTGTGACCATCATTCCCTATCTATGTTTTTTTAACAAGACTAATATGTGATTTGGATTGCTTTTGATATCTGCTTTAATGAATAATATGCTTCCTTAAAATTTCAGACAAATTGTACTTAGAGTGACAAAGTGGATTATAAAAAAATCCTACAAATGTAAGGAATGTTGCTGTCCTGAGTTAGTCAATGTACTCACAGACTTTCTTATAAGTCTCTTATCCCTGATACACCCTCAGTAAATATACAACAAAGAGGACTGACTGTGAAACCCCAATTGACCCTGCAGTCAGACTAATCATTTACATTTGCAAGCCCTTAGCAGGTAACACTTTTCAGTGCTTGTCCTTGTAGTGCTACATCATGTGCAACCCATCATGTAGGTCTTACACCATTTTTGCCTGACACGCACTTAGTTCTGATAGTGGAATTCATAAATGATAATAAGTCCAGGCCTCATTTGCATATTCACTGTACTCAGCAGGAAGAATCTGCACTATATAAAAGTAATCATGTAGATAATGAATAGGTATTGTATTAAGGGACTGTTTGGATCCAGAGAGCTTCATAAAGATAATTGCTTTTAAAATATGTTGTAATTTAAAAATTGACTTGTTGCAAAGGTTTGTTGCTCCTTTTTTTTTGTACAAATCATTTTATTTTAACCTTAGTGATTATTGAATTTCCTAATATATTCTTTGGTTCTCTGTCTGTATTTTCCCCCTCAATGTTGCCATAGCCATGTATACCAGTTATTTCTTAACTACTAAAAATGTTTGCAAATAATGTTACATGATGTTTATGGAAACATTTAAATGGGCAGCTGACCAGTTACAGCAGGAGATTGATTTATAACTTATTAGCAAGGTCAGGGGAGGGAGTTTGCATTATTAGCCCACAAATTGTGCTACACCTGTGATATATACCTGCAAGTACTCCATGGAAATGGATATCCCATAAAAGGTTTATTTCTTTTTGCTAGAAAAGTGAAAATTTCACATATCTACATAGCCAAGTGTTTATAGAGTTACAGCCGTAGGTGCAAGGTTCCAATACATGGTAGGGAACTTAAGCATTTATTTTAAACTCCACCCCTCTTTCCCCCATCAGTAAAGCAGGACATCCCCAACACCTGCCCCCTCCCCTTATCTCAAGGGAGCAAGTCATCACTGCCTTCTCAAAGGCAAAAAATACAGTCTCCATGGGACCAGATAACATCCTAGGCTGCATCCTACATGAACTCAGACAGGAACTTACAGCATCATTAGGCACCCGATTCAACCAAAGCCTGAGTACTGGCTTTGTCCCAGCTGAGTGGAGGACAGCTGCTGTCATCCTTTTGCACAAAGGTGGAGCATCCACTGTGCCAGGAAATTATAGACCCATCAGCATAACTAGCCTGATCTGCAAGGCCATGGAGTGGATTATCATGGACCTCATTAACAAGGACATTGGGAACCTCCAAACACTTAACCCCACATAGTTTGGTTTCATCAAGGGGAGGTCATGCCTGCTAAATTTGGTCCACCTCTTTGAGACTGTCAACAAAGCCATGGACGAGGGGAAGATAGTGCACACTGCCTACCTTGATCTGGCTAAAGCCTTTGATACTAATCCCCACTCATGTATAATAGATAAATTCTCTCAACTAGGTATCAATCTGTATATTACCAGATGGGTAGCAAACTGACTTACTGATAGAACCCAACTATTCAAAACAGGGGAAGCCACATCAAGCAGTCAACCTGTAATGAGTGGTGTACCCCAGGGATTGGTCTTGGGGCCCTTATTGCTTGGGATATACTTTTCTGAGGTACAGACCAAAACCAGAAGGCTATGGCTGACCAAGTTTGCAGATGGCTGTAAGCTAGGCACTGTCATCAGTTTCCCTAGAGATGTGGACATCCTCCAAGAGGGTCTCACCCAAACATATGACTGGTGGCAGAAACATGGCCTCAAACTGAATGCCAAAAAATGCATCATCATCACCTTTGGGGAGAATGACATCCCCACAAATTATCACATTAATAACAAGGTCCTAAGCATGCAATCAGACGTGAGGAACTTGGACACCTAGGTTGATAGTAAACTGACTTTTGACCACCATAGGGCCTCCATTGTAAAGAAAGCTTTCTACATGGCCCACCTCGTTAGTAAGGGTATCCCATCCAGAGAAAGCTTTGTATTCTTCCATTATAAGACCCATTATTGAATACACTGCCCCTTTTGGCATGTACCTCACAAAGCACTTGCAGCAGTTGGAGAGACCACAGAGGTTCCTCACCAGGAGAATCCAGAGCCTCAAGCATCTACCCTACACAGGTAGACTAAAGGTCCTATCCCTCTATTCAGTCTTCTACAGACTCCTTAGAGGTGATCTCTGTCTGGCATTCAAAGTAATCTCAGACCCCACTTTGACGGGACTGCTGCATATCCGTCACTAAAGCTCCACTCGAGTAACCTGCACGCATGACCTCAACCTGGTCTGTGACATCAATAGGACTTGTTGATGGGACAGGTTTATGTCACAGAGACTAACCTTTCTGTGGAGTAGACTTCAGCTTCATGTCAAGCAGAGTACTTCATTAACATTTCTAAGTGCAGCCTGGATAACTGGATGGGGAACAGAAAATGCACCCCTGGGATTCCACCTGTGTCCCTGCTGGACAGGGGCATTGGGTGCTGACTTGTTGGAACATGGGATAAATTCTTGGCTAGGTTTGTAAGGGCCTCAGGACCAATAGCCTAATAACTTCCTATGATCCTATGATCCTATGAATTGTTTTTTGTTAATGATGCAATGTAGTATAGAGTTACACAACTGTTCTCCTCCTGACATGTTTTTAGCATTGTTTTTCATTTCCTTTCTGTTTTGGAGGTGGGGGTGGGGAGATTTTATATTAACTTGTGTGTAGTCATATGCAGCCTTACATTTTCAGTTATTTTGTGCAAGATGGGTGGATACATTCATACGTATTTGTTTTGTTAACATCTGTTGTGACTTAACTTATTTATTTTTTCTTTTATATTTCCTCTCATACAGGGCTATGTTGCTCAAGAAATCTTCACCCCATAAACCACCATATGCAGAGAATGAAGCGATCATTCAGGCAATATGTCAACACAGGTCATTCTTCTTAGAGAGTGGCAGAGGTGACAAATACTCTTGTGACTGTATCTGGAAGCAGGTTATCAATTACATTAATTTGGTAGAAGGGCATGGCTATAACTATCCAAAAATAAGAGATAGGGCCAATGACATAATCACTCATGATGAAATGTAGGATGGTTTCAATTGCCCAGGAACATATGACTTTGGGGGGGGGTCCTACTACTGAACCACCAGTGACTGAAACAGAGAACTTTCTGTCCACTGTCAGAGATCCAGATAGCTCAGTACAGGGTACACACAGGTTCACAGGTTCATAGGTTTATACTAGGCTAATGAATTGGTCTTTATAAGCTTAGCCATGCAACCCAACCCACTTTTGTCCCAAAGTACCTTGACCACCAATATGGTGAGGTACATTTGTAAGGAGGTAGCTAAGGGTTATGTGGGGGGTATGTTATGTCAGAATTAATTTACGTACTGTTGATCTCTTCCCATCAGAGACATAAGGGCCAGACCAAAGGTGAAGTTGGGATTTCTCATCCAATGATCAAGGCTTTGTTTGGATAGAGTCAGTGATGAACTCAGTTTCATGTGGATGAGCAGCTTATTCCATAATTCTGGGATCCTTTGAGATGCATATGGGCCTCTCCAGCATGTTCTGTTTATGCTGCAGGCAAATTTCAAGTTCTAGGATCTAGTGTTTCTGGTGCTGTATGTTTTGCAGATGTTCAAGAGATCCATCAGAGCTGTATCTGAGGATCCCTTGTATGCCAAGTATAGATCATCTCTCACTAATCTGTAGGAGACTGAGTACAGAGATAGGGCCTTAAGACAATCCATGTAGGACCAGGTATTCAGACACTGGATTATTCTGGTGAAGAACCTATTAGGGTATTTAACTGTTGCAAATGCCTTCTTAGGTACATGCCAAAGGGGACATTGTACTCAATGATGGGTCTGACAATGGATGAGTAGAGTGATACTATAACTTACTTAGATCTCATTTCCATACCCATGCTTTTGAGTTGGCAACATGATTTTCTTACTATCTTGGCTGCATGGTGGTCAAACGTCAGATTATTGTCTACATATGTTCCAGATTCCTTAGTAGCTGGTCAACTCTTAAGGGAGTTTTACAGATGGACTAATTAGCTTGGTTGGATGATTTCTCAAAGGGCACAATAATGTATTACTTCCCACTGAGTATTAATCCATGGCTTTGGCACCAGTAATTTGATTATGGTAGACCCTCTTTGTATGATGTCAGTGTCATGGGGAGAATTGGTGATAGCTCCTAACTTTCTGTCAACTGTGAACTTGCTGAGCCAGAGGCCCTTGACATCAGCCTTGCTTTCCAAGAAGTAGATGCCAAACAGGACTGGGGCTGACATGGAGCCATAGGGCATGATCTTAATGACTGGTCTCCTGGTGGAGGTGGTCTCACCAATCCTGACTTCTTGTGTCCTATCTGTGAGCTAGTCAGTAATCTATTGAGTTATACAGGGAACTATGCCTAGTTCTGAGAGTTTGTCAGTAATACCTGAGTGGACTATTGTACTGAGCAACTTGGTCTGGTCTAGGTAGGCAATATACAACATGTTCCCATGATCCATAACTTAGGTGACCCTACCAGGCTGTGTAGGCAAGATCTTCCCTTAAAACCAGACTGGAATGGGCCCAGTGTCTGTGGGTTGAGAATGTCCTTCTTGATCATTTCCATGATAATTTGCTCCATGGCTTTGCATATTAAACTTATCAGACTGATGGGTCTGTAGTTCCCATAGTAAGCTGATGTTCCACCCTTATGCTGAGGGATGACCATTGCAATCCTACAGTCACCTAACATGTAACCTGTTTTGAGGTTGTAGTTGAAGAGTTCCTCAATTGGTCCTGCTATGTCATCATTTAGGGTATTTAGGTGGTAGCTGGGAATATTGTCAAGACCCACTGAAGCAGTGTTTTTTGCTTTAGCGAGTGCCTCCAGGATCTGCATCCTGTTGATTGCTGGGGGGTATGTTAGAAGGGATTTCACAGGGGTAGTGGGAGGGAATGGAAGGGTGAAGTTAGAGCTAAATCTATCAGTCAGTTGATTCACTGTATCACTGAGGTCAGTGAAGGTTGTGCCAGTTATGACTAGTTTTGCGCACTGCTGCATATTACCTTTAAGGTTCCTAATGTAGCTGAATAAGGTCTTGTGATTGTTCTTAGCTTAGGAGGCTCATAACTGGCCTTGCTGATTTTGGCCATGACATTTGTATCTTTTGTTATATGCCCTGTTAAGGTATGGATTCCACCAGTGGTGTTAATTTTTAGTGTTAGATTTGGGCTTACTTCTGGTACGTATGGCAGCCTCAATGCATTCGTTTACATCCGTACAGAGTTTCTATGTATAATTCTGCAAGTATCCCAGGGTTTGGAGGAAATATTAATTTTGGCAAACTATTGCTTAATAGGACATAGTTTGCTTTAGAATAGTTCCTAACTGTTACAAATTTAGTTGAGTTTTCTTAGTTGATTTCTATTTCGGAGGAAACAGCTTTGTGGTTCAACCTTACCAATGAGGATGTGACACAGGAGAGGGTACAATGCTCTCCCATGGTGGTGAGTACTAGGTCCAGCATGTTTGAGCCTCTGGTTGGAGTGCATGCTATCTGGTCCATGGTGTTCATGTTGATAAAGTCCGGGGAACATTGTCCCTAGTTCAAGTCTCCTATGAGTATGGTATTTGGTTGAATGATGAGTGTCTCTAGTAGGTCTGGTAAGAGTTGTGAGCTTCATGGATAATAGAGGTAATCTATAGCTGGCCAGGGCATGATAAGGAACCTTGTCTAGTGAAACCTAGATGTGGACAAACTCCAGGGCATCATCCTATTTGATGAAGCTGGAGTTAACGTTTGTTGCTAATGTAGATCAAGATGCCTCCATCTTTAGACTTTGTCTGTGCTGCTGCTGGCCTAAATGTGTGGAAGTCAATGTAGCTCTGTATTGCTGGAGTACTTTCTGAGTCGTGTCAACAGTACTGTGTCCACATTCTGCAAAGTGAGGAGAGCTTGTAGGGTGTGGTGTTTCTTGTTTCAGCTAAAAGTATTGAGCAGTAACACCTTAAGGTTGCTTTGAGGTTTTTTTCTTGTATTGGTATACTTGTCATTTTGACATTGCTTAAAAAAGCTTTAGGGGGCTGGATAAAGTTTTATCCAATATCTGAAATCCCAAGGTGGATAGTTGCAGACCATCATTAACAAAGAAACCTGTTCTGGTAACCATGTCATGTCATGCTAATAGATATCCCTCTGGAGTGACACAAGAAACTAAGTCAATTATAAAAAAAAAAATCAATAACTTTCTGTTCATAATGTGGTAGCATCCTTGGTGAAGATAGAATACTGCTCAGTGCAAGGCATGTACCTGTCTGTGACACATATTCAGAGAGATGCGTAATATCACTTTTCACACTGTCTACTGCGCTATGCCTTAGGTCATTTACATCTGCACGAGTTATGATAGAATCATATGGATACTTGTGGTGCTGTGACTCGAATGCGTGTATGATATTGTGGATCATTGCTCAGGATAGGCAACTAACCATTATCTTCTTCTTGTCCAGCAGGGTGAGAGGGGCATCTGTGTGTCATACAATAGAATCACCTTTGACAAGAGTACTATGTGAGGTTTGCTTATCTTATTGGCTTTGTTCTTAGGGGATCATTGAGTGTAGGCTTGTGTGTGGTGTTATGTTTTGCTTTTGTTGAGTACTTCTGTCGTTGCTCTGGATAGGTGTCACTGTTTGATGGCTTAGGAGGGTTTTGAGATATGGGAAGGTTTCTTTTAAGTGCTTCAGTATAAGAAGGTATATTTGTGTGGTGAGCAATATGTGTGAAGAATGCAATGTGTGTGTTCTTGACAGCCTTGTTTGAAAGCAAGATTTTTGACTCCAAGAAAGTTATGTATATACATATCTCCCACATTGTGCTAGTCTCTTTTTATTAATAAAGTATTGTCTGGATACATGAAACAAGTGTTCCAGTGTCCCTGGATGCCCATTTCTGCCAAGCTGGCCACAGAGACATTAGGAAATTGCATATAAACAGAATCATTGATGTTGGAGCTAACATGCAGGACAACCCAAGTGTGTCTAGTGCAGAACATTCAGGTATGCAATTTAATTAAATAATTCTCATTGGGCATATATATATATATATATATATATATATATCTATATATATATATATATATATATATATATACATATATATATATATATATATATATATATATATATATATATATATATATATATATATATACATACATATATGGATCCCTATCAATTGATCAAAGTTTCAAAACTTTGAAGACCATATGGCCAAGACCATATGTTCAAAATTTTGAAACATTGAAATAAAAATAAAAAAAAACACAAAAATAAAATAAAAGAACTTACCTTTAAGTTTTTGCAGTGGGGCAAACCCCCCACACACCCCACACCCCCTGCTAATTAAATATACCAAAGCTGAGATTGCACTATAGTGAGGAAAATAGCAAATCCCAGGTTCCACACTGTACACCGATCTCAATACAAAGTGTTTGAAGTTTCAACACTTTGAGCATATGCTCCAGGATTCAATAACCAGTTTTCTCTGTACAGGTATAGTGTAGGAGCTCCTGCACAGAATATGGCCACCTAGCGATCCAGTAAACAAGGCTGGAAGCATTCACGAGCCTGCCAGCACTATTCTTGCATGGACACCACTGAATAATGCTAATTACCTCATTTGCTGGTGAAAAACATGCAAATGAAGTGAATTAGTGAGTCTGTTAGCAGGCAGGCATCCGTGAAAGAAAAGTGTGAGGTGCAGAAATATATTCGGCTACTAGCCGAATACATTTCTGCAAAAATCAAAATGGAGGCATGACAGCTTAAAGTAAAGGATGTATTATAATCTTTAGGCATGCCAATGGCCAAATATATGGTCATTGGCATGGAAAAGTATTGCAAAATCATAAAAATCTAAGTTTATTTTTTTGGCAGATTTCAGCCGTTAAAGCATAGGGCTGCGGCGAGCAAACGGGATTGTGCTGAAAATAAAAAAAAATGTGAAAAGACAATTTTAACTGAAATCTGCAATTTCCCATTTTAAAAAACAAACAAACAAAATAACTTAAAGAAACAAACAGGCAAAGGGCATTCACCGGACTAGAACTAATTCAATTTACTGTAAGTGCTTTCGAATGTAAAAATTCACAAACTTCCTCAGACTAACACAGTTGTTAACTGACTTATTTTAAATAACCCTCTACTTCAATGACATCATATCCTATAAATCACTTAAAAAGATATTGTCCATTAAATCACAATGAAATCACAAGAACATATTTCATTCTACATAAAGTTCATTTTACGTTTAACAAAATGTAATTACATTAATTAACATATAACAGCATATAAATATATACAAGTATATTAAAACATATAACAATATTAAAACTAGTACACAATTGGTCATTTAACGTCTATTTAAGGCCTTAAGCTTCAAAATACATTTAATGGAACTGTATTCATTTAAACCGGGATAAGTGTAAGCGTTAGTTAATACTTGCCACCATAATTCTCTAAGTTCTAACTCCACAGATACTGGCCCACCTTTAATATTAGCGTGTATTTGTTCAATAGCAAGAAACAAAAATGAGTGCTCAGAACATTCAATAATATGTTTCGCTAAAGCGTTATTTACAAATACAGTCTCAACCAAATTTTTAAGGTTCCCTCTCCTTTTATAAACAAGTTGAGGCGTATCTGGTATCTTGCTTCTAATAAAGGTGTCCTCTTTCAACACCACCCAGTTCTTGTATAGAATACCCTGCATAATTTCAGCCTCAATACAAAAAGATGTAATAAAATACAGTGAGGCATTAGATGTGTTGCGTTCATTAGATATAGTATTCATATTAGAGGAATTCAAATTCAGACCCCCAATACCACAGTCATTAGTGTAAACACCATTAATGACTTCAATTCTACCAAGAATGGGTTTAAACCAACCATTATTATGTTTATTACTAACCTCAGATATAAGGTTGTCAATCAAGGTAGATGGGTATCCCCTTGCTATAAACATTGTTTTAAGTAGATAACATTCATCCCAAAAATCATCCTCTAGAGTGGTCATTTGGGCTGCTCTAACCAGCTGGCCTTTAATAACAGCACGTTTCTGATAATGGAGATGAGCACTACTGAACTGAAGAAAACTATTAGAATATGTTGGCTTACGGTATATTTTTGCAATATAACACAAATTCACCATATCCTTAATAAGTAATACATCCAAGAATGATATCTTAACGTTGTTAAATTCATAGGTAAAACTCAAAAATGAAGTAAGATTAGATAATATAGAAACAAATTCTGCAGCCTCGCTTTCATCGCCTTTAAATAAAACAAAAATATCGTCCAAATAACGTGTATAAATTTGGTTGAGACTGTATTGCCCCCTTTACAAAAGGATGGAGGCATGTACAAATGTGGTTCTTGTAGAATGTGTAAGTCAATTATAAAAAAAAAAAATCAATAACTTTCTGTTCATAATGTGGTAGCATCCTTGGTGAAGATAGAATACTGCTCAGTGCAAGGCATGTACCTGTCTGTGACACATATTCAGAGAGATACGTAATATCACTTTTCACACTGTCCACTGCGCTATGCCTTAGGTCATTTACTTCTGCACAAGTTATGATAGAATCATATTGATACTTGTGGTGCTGTGACTCGAATGTGTGTATGATATTGTGGATCATTGCTCAGGATAGGCAACTAACCATTATCTTCTTCTTGTCCAGCAGGGTGAGAGGGGCATCTGTGTGTCATACAATAGAATCACCTTTGACAAGAGTACTATGTGAGGTTTGCTTATCTTATTGGCATTGTTCTTAGGGGATCATTGAGTGTAGGCTTGTGTGTGGTATTATGTTTTGCTTTTGTTGAGTATTTCAGTCGTTGCTCTGGATAGGTGTCACTGTTTGATGGCTTAGGAGGGTTTTGAGATATGGGAAGGTTTCTTTTAAGTGCTTCAGTATAAGAAGGTATATTTGTGTGGTGAGCAATATGTGTGAAGAATGTAATGTGTGTGTTCTTGACAGCCTTGTTTGAAAGCAAGATGTTTGCCTCCAAGAAAGTTATGTATATACATATCTCCCACATTGTGCTAGTCTCTTTTTATTAATAAAGGATTGTCTGGATACATGAAACAAGTGTTCCAGTGTCCCTGGATGCCCATTTCTGCCAGGCTGGCCACAGAGACATTAGGAAATTGCATATAAACAGAATCATTGATGTTGGAGCTAACATGCAGGACAACCCAAGTGTGTCTAGTGCAGAACATTCAGGTATGCAATTTAATTAAATAATTCTCATTGGGCATATATATATATATATGTGTATATATATATATATATATATATATATATATATATATATATGTATATATATATATATATATATATATATATATATATATATACATACATACATATATGGATCCCTATCAATTGATCAAAGTTTCAAAACTTTGAAGACCATATGGCCAAGACCATATGTTCAAAATTTTGAAACTTTGAAATAAAAATAAAAAAAAACACAAAAATAAAATAAAACAACTTACCTTTAAGTTTTTGCAGTGGGGCAAACCCCCCCCACACACACCCCACACCCCCTGCTAATTAAATATACTAAAGCTGAGATTGCACTATAGTGAGGAAAATAGCAAATCCCAGGTTCCACACTGTACACCGATCTCAATACAAAGTGTTTGAAGTTTCAACACTTTGAACATATGCTCCAGGATTCAATAACCAGTTTTCTCTGTACAGGTATAGTGTAGGAGCTCCTGCACAGAATATGGCCACCTAGCGATCCAGTAAACAAGGCTAGAAGCGTTCATGAGCCTGCCAGCACTATTCTTGCATGGACACCACTGAATAATGCTAATTACCTCATTTGCTGGTGAAAACCATGCAAATGAAGTGAATTAGTGAGTCTGTTAGCAGGCAGGCATCCGTGAAAGAAAAGTGTGAGGTGCAGAAATATATTCGGCTACTAGCCGAATACATTTCTGCAAAAATCAAAATGGAGGCATGACAGCTTAAAGTAAAGGATGTATTATAATCTTTAGGCATGCCAGTGGCCAAATATATGGTCATTGGCATGGAAAAGTATTGCAAAATCATAAAAATCAAAGTTTATTTTTTTGGCAGATTTCAGCCGTTAAAGCATAGGGCAGCGGCGAGCAAACGGGATTGTGCTGAAAATAAAAAAAAAATGTGAAAAGACAATTTTAACTGAAATCTGCAATTTCCCATTTTAAAAAACAAACAAACAAAATAACTTAAAGAAACAAACAGGCAAAGGGCATTCACCGGACTAGAACTAATTCAATTTACTGTAAGTGCTTTCGAATGTAAAAATTCACAAACTTCCTCAGACTAACACAGTTGTTAACTGACTTATTTTAAATAACCCTCTACTTCAATGACATCATATCCTATAAATCACTTAAAAAGATATTGTCCATTAAATCACAATGAAATCACAAGAACATATTTCATTCTACATAAAGTTCATTTTACGTTTAACAAAATGTAATTACATTAATTAACATATAACAGCATATAAATATATACAAGTATATTAAAACATATAACAATATTAAAACTAGTACACAATTGGTCATTTAACGTCTATTTAAGGCCTTAAGCTTCAAAATACATTTAATGGAACTGTATTCATTTAAACCGGGATAAGTGTAAGCTAGTTAATACTTGCCACCATAATTCTCTAAGTTCTAACTCCACAGATACTGGCCCACCTTTAATATTAGCGTGTATTTGTTCAATAGCAAGAAACAAAAATGAGTGCTCAGAACATTCAATAATATGTTTCGCTAAAGCGTTATTTACAAATACAGTCTCAACCAAATTTTTAAGGTTCCCTCTCCTTTTATAAACAAGTTGAGGCGTATCTGGTATCTTGCTTCTAATAAAGGTGTCCTCTTTCAACACCACCCAGTTCTTGTATAGAATACCCTGCACAATTTCAGCCTCAATACAAAAAGATGTAATAAAATACAGTGAGGCATTAGATGTGTTACCTTCATTAGATATAGTATTCATATTAGAGGAATTCAAATTCAGACCCCCAATACCACAGTCATTAGTGTAAACACCATTAATGACTTCAATTCTACCAAGAATGGGTTTAAACCAACCATTATTATGTTTATTACTAACCTCAGATATAAGGTTGTCAATCAAGGTAGATGGGTATCCCCTTGCTATAAACATTGTTTTAAGTAGATAACATTCATCCCAAAAATCATCCTCTAGAGTGGTCATTTGGGCTGCTCTAACCAGCTGGCCTTTAATAACAGCACGTTTCTGATAATGGAGATGAGCACTACTGAACTGAAGAAAACTATTAGAATATGTTGGCTTACGGTATATTTTTGCAATATAACACAAATTCACCATATCCTTAATAAGTAATACATCCAAGAATGATATCTTAACGTTGTTAAATTCATAGGTAAAACTCAAAAATGAAGTAAGATTAGATAATATAGAAACAAATTCTGCAGCCTCGCTTTCATCGCCTTTAAATAAAACAAAAATATCGTCCAAATAACGTGTATAAATTTGGTTGAGACTGTATTGCCCCCTTTACAAAAGGATGGAGGCATGTACAAATGTGGTTCTTGTAGAATGTGTAAACATATTAAAGAGACTAATAGTTTGTTCCATAGGTAGAAGTAAAAGTAGAGTTAAGGGTAAATATAATTGTAATGCCACTGGAGTGGTATATTTAGCCCAGTGTCAAATTGCCCCCAGTTCTATATTGGTAAAACTGATAGGCACTTTAGAAAGAGAATATATGAACATTTATATAGCATTAATAGTAAAGATGTAAATAACGCTTTAGCAAAACATATTATTGAATGTCCTGAGCATTCATTTTTGTTTCTTGTTATTGAACAGAAACACACTAATATTAAAGGTGGGCCAGTATCTGTGGAGTTAGAACTTAGAGAATTATGGTGGCAAGTATTAACTAACGCTTATACCTATCCCGGTTTAAATAAATACAGTTCCATTAAATGTATTTTGAAGCTTAAGGCCTTAAATAGACGTTAAATGACCAATTGTGTACTAGTTTTAATATTGTTATATGTTTTAATATACTTGTATATATTTATATGCTTTTCTATGTAAATTAATGTAATTATGTTTTGTTAAATGTGAAATTAACTTTATGTAGAATGAAATATGTTCTTGTGATTTCATTGTAATTTAATGGACAATATCTTTTTAAATGTTTTACAGGATATGATGTCATTAATGTTGAGGGTTATTTAAACTAAGTCAGTTAACAACTGTGTTTGTCTGAGGAAGTTTGTGAATTTTTACATTCAAAAGCGCTTACAATAAATTGAATTAGTTCTAGCCCGGTGAATGCCCTTTGCCTGTTTGTTTCTTTAAGTAATTTCCCATTTTAGTCTATGGCAAGCAGAATCAAAACAATAACAGGTAACACTGGTTGCTAAGGAGGAAGGCTGTAGTGTAGTGGTGTATCCAGGGACTAATGCAGTGGGGTATGCAAATGAGAAAATTTTACTGAATCACTAAATAAGAGACCATTCTTTGGCTGCACCTAACTGTGTAGGAGCTATAAGGCAGAGGTGTAAGCAGGAGAAGCAGGTGACATGAAAAGGGGGTGTGTCATGCTCGATGTAAGCACTTTGGATTCCATGGCTCCCATTTGAGCTTAGCTAAGCACAGCTAAGCAAGGGGTGTTTCTGAGGCTGTATTGGCTTATATCATATAATGAAGAGCATGTTTGTTCCCAGGTGAGGGCCATTTCTCATTGTTTACCTTAGCTAAATGGGCTTGCATGGTGCGCAATGGGTCTAAAAAATATGGAAATAGCAGAACTGTTTACATTTGGGAACCAGGGCTTAAAAGGGGCCGGAATGGGAAGGGAAAAAGCAAAAAGGGAAATAGCAGAAGAAAGGCACTCAAGTACAAATAAAATAGCAGGCTGGTGGAATGTATCATAGTCAGCCAATCATACAGACAGCATCTACAGCACAACAGTATAAATTGTGCAAACACCTTTCTGTCTCATTTTTCCCACAAACTCTGCACCATTGGTGTGCACACTCCAGGGAATTTTAACTGTCAAAATGTTAGGGGCTTCTGTCACTTTGATACATCAGTATGTGCTAGAGGCTGATGACGGTGAGAAGGATAATGCTGACAACCACCCTAGACTGAGGAGGAGGGGAAGAGTGTTCAGACCCAGGGTAACCAACCAGGGGCTACATGATCTGGAGATAGTAGAGCACTACAGGGTGGACAGAGACATACTTCAGCAAATCATTGAGCTGTGCTGGGGTCAACTTAGACTTAGAGCCATCCGAGGGGAACACATCCCAGTGGATACAAAGGTATGTATACCCTTAAGAATACTAGCCTCAGGTACTTTCCAAAGACCTACTGGGGTCATCATGGGGGTCTCACAGGAATCTGCATCTGGGGTACTCCACCAGTTCCTGGTGCCATGCTACCACATGCCAGTGAGCACATTCACTTCCCCAGCACCTGAGAGGAGTTGAGCAGCAATATGCACCTCTTCCACCATGTAGCAGAATACCCGGAGGTACTGGATGCAATAGACTGCACACACGTCCACATCAAAGCACCACCCGGTGATCAGGGTAGGGTCTACATAAACTGCAAGGGTTTCCCCTCCATCAACTGCAGGTCATGTGCAATGCCCAGGGCATTATCATGAATGTGTGTGCTGGCAACCCTGGAAGCTATCACAACTCCCACATCTGGCATTCATCACAGCTGTATCAAGGATTTGCCAAGGAGGAAATCCTGTATGGCCATCTGGTGGGGGATGCTGGCTATGCACTGGAACTGTGGATGATAACACCCATCAGTAATATACACACAGCCACTCAATAATGCCATAATGAGGCATACGCACAAACCAGGATCATTATAGAGCATGTGTTTGGGATGATCAAGTCACGGTTCCTCTCCCTTCACATATCTGGTGGAACCTAGCAGTACTCTCCAGTCACATGTGCACACATGTTCATATTATGTGCCATGCTACACAATATGATACTGTGGAAACAGGTGCAGCAGAAACAGCACAGGGAAGGGCCACACAGCCCCCCCCCCACCATTGCCAAGGTTCCCACAGGCACAGAGGGACTCAGAGGAGGAACCCCCTGAGCCAGCCCCTGTAGGCAGATGGAGGCATGCCCAGTATGGCCTGGCCTTGGCAAAGAGGCAACACATAGCACACACACTGACACTGTAGGCGCCCAGGGACTGACACTTCTCTCTAACCTGCACACACAGTAAAAATGGATTACACACACATCACACTACCTGTAACCTACCATGTATATGCAGTGTACTGTGTGCATCCGACATAGGAAGCCCTCAAGCACCATGCACACAACTGCTGCAGGCACAATGTAAGTCAGTCTTCTTAACAATAAATGAATGTATCAGTATGTTCTGGTAGCATAGCTATGGTATTGCTGCATGCATGCCAGGGAATGGGGTGGCTTACAGGAATAGCAGCAGACAACTGACAGCTATGTGGGACATCAGGAAATGTCTGCTCAATACTGACCTCCCCACCCAAGGTGGCAAGTCCCACTGCAGTATATGTGGGGGAGCAACTAACTTGGGGGTTATAGGTCACAGGCAGAGATGTCAGTGTGGGGGTCTCAAACTCACCCCTCAGCCTCACCCAGCAAGTCAACTGTAGAAAACCATAAAGAAATGTCTGGCAAAGGCCCACAAATGGTGATAATGTCAAATTACACCCTACAGACTTACACAGTGATAGCACAGCAGGTCTTGCAGTTGCAGTAAGGCTGTGAAGGGTAAGAACTCTGAAACTCAAATGTATGCCATTACAATCTGACCTGTGGTCTTTAGTGACATGCCTCTATTCCTCAAGACAGGGCACAATAGTATGGTAAATGGAACCAAAATGTAAAGCAAATACCAGCACAATCTGTGCAAATGTGTACAGTTGGTAGGTGTGTCCCCCCATTTTCCTACAGAAATGCAGTAACATGTATGTTTGTAGGGAAATAGCAGCGGAGCACACATTGTCAGGGCTGTCCCAATACACATGAAAACATGCTGCATGTCCACAATATGCAGGGGTCAATGAGGTACGTGTATGTGTGGTTAATACTGTCAGGATCTGGCCAGCACTTACTCCTGGCTGTCATGCTGTAGTAGCCTAGGTACAGTGCTGTCTTTGACAGGGCCATGTGCAGTTAACTGCAGTGCCAACTATTATACATGTCAGCTACACCCACTGCTCTGCCACTGACATACCTGGAAGTCACAGTGCTATGAGGGATATACTGCACATATAATAGACATATCTGCACAGTAGAATGCACCCTGTACCCACACCCATGCCTCCCAACCTCTGACAGTAGGACATCTGGACAAGATCAGAAATAAAAGTGGGACAAAAGTACAATGAAAGGCATGTGTTGTAAATATTGCCCGTACATACTGAGAAAGTTGGTAGGATGAGAGGTTTGCATTAGCAGGAATTGTCTGAAGGTTATGTAGTCTGAAACAGTAATGTTTGTCATTATTTTGTAACATCAGTCTTTAATTATATGCAACTAACTTGCCATAAAAACACAAGATATATAGACTGAATGAAACCTCTGGGAAACACTTGGACAATCTGCCAAAAAATATACATTTGAGAGGTATGACCACACCAGGATATGACATCTCAGTTAGGAAAGATGCCACACAAGCAGGAGATCCCCAGCCAGTATATCACCAGTTTGCTGGACTGTTTAAACAGCATCATCAGTCAACTGGCCATAGTCTCACCTCCCACTTTGCCTTGTTCATAGGTTCATAGGTTCATAGGTTGATACTAGGCTATCTGCCCTAGGACATTTATAAGCCTAGCCAGAGTGTGTTTGGCTTTCACCACCCTTTTAGATTAGTTGACTGTGCCTCTGTATAGTAGGTCACAGAGGGTAGCCCTTTTAAGGTTTGTTTACTGTACCTCTGTCAAGAAGGGATACAGAAGAGATCCCAGGGGTAAACTTATGATCTCCCATCCACTCGTCAAGATTTCTCTTGAAGAGGGTCAGCGAGGGGCTCTGCCTAACATGGATTGGGATTTTGTTCCAGAGTGAGGGGAGCCTCTGGGATATGAATCTGTCCCTCCAGCATGTCCTATTTATTTCTGTGCTGAGGTTTAAGTCCCTGGAGCATGTAGCTCTAAGGGATTTGGATTTCCTGAGGTGAAGCATGTCCATTAATTCTGGGTTGGACATGACTTTATATGTCAGACACAGATCGCCTCTGAGTAGGCGGTACGCAACTGAATATAGCTGGAGTTTCTTTAGCTGAGGTGCATAGGGCATCTGTTTGAGCACCTTGATCCTCTTGGTGAGGTACTTTTGGGGTCTTTCCAGTTTCTGCAGGTGATGGGTAAGGTACATCCCAAATGGGGCATTGTATTCAATTATGGGCCTGATAAGTGATGAGTAGAGGGGCACAATGACCTCTCTTGATCTAGATGTGAATCCTTTCATGATAAAGTGGGCTATATAGAAGGTATTTCTAACCACTTTGGCAATGTGGTTGTCAAAGGAGAGATTGCTATCTACTTGGGTCCCCAAGTCCCTAATTACTTCTTCCGTACTTAATGGATTACCACTTATGTGGTAATTTGTGGGCACTTTGTTTTTTCCAAAGGGGATGACTATGCACTTTTTGGCATTTAGCTTTAGGCCATGGCTCTGGCACCAGTTATCCATCTCTGTGAGACCCTTTTGGAGGATGCTTGTGTCAGCCGGAGAGTCGATTACGGCACCCAGTTTGCAGTCATCTGCAAACTTGGTCAGCCATAGTCCACCCGTGTTTGCCTGTACCTCTGAGAAATATATACCGAGCAAGAGAGGTCCCAGGACTGAGCCTTGTGGGACGCCACTTGTAACTGGTTTAGAGTCTGACATGGCACCTGCTATTCTGACCATGTGGGTTCTATCCCTGAGCCAGTTTGCAACCCATCTTGCGATGTAGGGGTTGATATTTAAGCTGGAGAGCTTATTTATGATTCCCAAGTGGGGTATTGTGTCGAAGGCTTTTGTGAGTTCCAGGTAGGCTGTGTGGACTACCTTCCCTTCATCTATGGCTTTGGTAACTGTTTTAAAAAAAGTTGACCAGTTTTAAGAGGCAAGATTTGCCCTTAACAAAGCCAAATTGGGTAGGATCCAGAGTCTGGAGGTTCCCAATGCCTTTGTTTATGATTTCCATGATGATACGCTCCATAGCTTTGCAGACCAGGCTAGTCAGGCTTATAGGGTGATAGTTTCCAGGGTCTGTTCTGGCACAACCTTTGTGGAGTGGGACCACTGATGCTGTAGCCATTCCATGGGTACATATCCTGTAGTAAGGCTGAAACTGAATAGTGACTTTATATGAGGGTTTAGTTCTTCTTGGAGCTCATGTAAGATGCAGCCCAGGATGCCGTCTGGTCCCATTGATGCTGTGTTTTTTTGCTTTGGAGAGGGCAGCTCTCACCTGTGCATCTGTGATCTCAGGAAGACTACACTCTGTTGGGATAGACATTTGCTTTTTTGGGGTGGAAGGGGGGGAGAAGTTTGCACTGAATCTTTCTGCCAGGATGTTGGCAATGTCTGTGGGTTCAGTGTATTTTTTGTCATTTTGCACTAATTCAGAGCATATCTGGGAGTTGCCTCCCAGGTTTCTGACATAAATAAAGAAGGCCTTGTGATTATCTTTAGTGTCTTGTGCAATCTTTCTTTCAAAGCTGGCCTTAGATGATTTTTGAGGGATCGTAGTTTCTTTCTAGTACTGATCAGAGATGCCTTTCCTTTTTGGGATTTTGCTCTATCATGTAGTAGCTTTCTCCTTCTGTTGTATAGCTTATTTATGGCCGGGGTCCACCAGACAGGTCTCCTGCCTTTGGAAAAGTGAGAATTGGTTTTATTTGGGATAGCATACTCCATGCATTCCTGTAGGTGTCCATAGAATGCTTTTGTAAAGGATTCTGCATTTTGGGCCATATTTTCCACTGGCCCGGGGGCTTTGAAGGATTCCACCTTGGTTTTGTGAAGTGTGAAGTTTGCTTTTGATAAGTTCTTCACCGTGGTTTCCTTGGCTAGGGGTGGGGATGGAATATGGATGTCCAGTGAGATTAGTTTATGGTCTGATCTTTCCAATGTAGGGTATACCTCTGGTGTGGAACATAGAGACCCCATGTTGGTGATGACCAGATCCAAAATGTTTTCCCCTCTTGTGGGAGTGGTGACCAGTTATTCCATAGCATTTGAGTTTTTAAATTCTCGGAACCATTGGGCGAGGTGTTTGGGCTTGAGTAGTTTTCCCAATCAATGTTTGGGTAGTTGAAGTCACCCAATATAATGGTGTTTGATGAGACCTTCATATTCTCCAGTGTTCTCAGGAAAGCCAAGTGAGGTTCCTGTGTTTGGGAGGGTGGTCTGTAGCAGGCTACAAACTGAAAGGCAGTTTTGCCCACTGTTAGTTGCACATGGATGGTCTCCGATGCTTCATGCAGTGCCACTAACCTGGAGGTGTGGGTATCTTTGATAAATATGGATACTCTCCCTCCTTTTGTGGTTCGGTCTGAGTTTTGGGGCCGGAAAGCATGGTATGAAGTATAACCTGTTAGTGATGCGGTGCTCTCGGGAGCCTTGAACCAGGTTTCTGTTACTGCACAGATATCAATATTCTCCATACTGAGGAGAGTCTCGAGTGCATGCATCTTGAGGTTTAGACTTCTGGCATTGAGCAGCATTACCCTTAGGTTTTTTTTCCTTTGTGTTGTCTATGGAGGTGGGTTTGTCTTTTGAGCCTTGCCTAAAAAAGGCACTATGGGGGAGGCAAGAGCCTTTGCCAGTATTCGAAAACCCATGGGTGACAGGTGCAAGCCGTCCCTAGCGAAGCAACGTGGCTTGTCGAGCATGTCATCCCAGGCTGACAGACACTGGGTCCCCTTTGAATGACCCCAAAACTTTAGCCAATTGTTAAAATTAATCATTTTGTCTTTATACTATGGCATCATTCTTGGTAAGGGTAAGATGCTACTCAAGGTCAGGATCATACCGGCCTGGGCTACATGATCAAAGAACTCCTCTATGTCTTTTTTCATGTAGTCCAGGGAGATATGTCTCAGGTCATTCACACCAGCATGTACAATAACAGAGTCATATTTGTACTTGCTTTGGAGTGACCTGAGTGCTTGTGTTATGTGGCGGATCCGGGCACCCGACAGGCAGCTTACAGTGACCTTCTCCTTGTTCAGCCTGGTGAGTGGGACGTCAGTGTGTCTGACAATAGAGTCACCTATTACAAGTGTATTAGGTATGTTGTTTAGCCTTAAAGGCTGTGACTGTGTGGCAAGAATGTACATAGCTGGGCTCATAATATTGGTTTGTGCATTATACATCTTGTATACCTCTGGTAAAGCACCGAGATGATCTGAGGATGTCTGTCACTAGGTAATTCAATACATTGCAGTGTCAGACTACAGAAATGCATGAAACGTCTGGTAAACAAACCCAGTAGCACTAAGAAAGACCTGTTTACTCCTGCAAGGTATGGCTGTAGCACACAAAACCCCAGACTGTAATACACCTATCTCTGGAATGGAGTCCTACTCTCACTATAGAAGGTCACGCTGGGCATGCTGCTACACTTAGAAAATCACAAGCCATGTTGGAACACACATCAGACTATATGACTGTATTGTGTATATATATATGTCTGTGCATACAGACAGCTATGTACACCTTAACTGTCCATATACACTGCCATCAGACAGGATTACCCTCAGCTAGCAGTAGGCATCCCATATGTGATATATCTGCATCTGTTGCGTGTGATACACAGGCATATATATGGGCAACAGATAATATGTCAAGCATACCATACATAGATGTGGGGAAGTGAGAGACAGACAGTGATAGAGACAGAGACACAGAGGGACGCTCATAGAGTGAGTCAAACACACATATACCCTGAATGGCATAGAGTGATGTTCTGCTATAGACAGTGGCATACTGGTTGTACCCAGTCACACGTGCCACCCTGAACGGTGAGCCCCACTGTGTAATTGTACAGAGGTGGGGGTTATAATATCACATCACCTGCCTTTGTGTGTGTGTGTGTGTGTGTGTGTGTGTGTGTGTGTGTGTGTGTGTGTGTGTGTGTGTGTGTGTGTGTGTGTGTGTGTGTGTGTGTGTGTGTGTGTGTGTGTGAGCGTGTGTGCGTAGGTCTAAGTATTAGGAGTCTGTTCCTACTCAGTACACTTCCCATTGCCCTACGTCACAAGATTTGCTGCTGTCAGTCACTTTAGAAGCACCATTGGACACCTATCAGCCCTATAAACTCTGTACTCCATGTGATAACTGTATAACACTATAATACAAATAACTGGATAGGTAGGGGTACTAATCTCAGTCCTGGCAAATGTAAGTGTGTGTATGAGAGTGTGAGTGTTTCAGAGTGAATGAGTGTGTGTCTTTTTGTTTCTTTGTAGGTGAAACAGTTTTAGGTCATTCCCACCCACAACACTTTAAGCAGTTGTTAGCCAAGTAAGCTCTGTAGCATGTGTGATAACTTCATAACTGTATAGTACAAACAACTAGATAGGCAGAAGTTCTACTCTCAGGTCCAGCAAATGTATGTGTATGTATGTTTGTAAGATGAAGTATTCTGAGGACGTCCCCACCCACTGCCCTACTTTAGAAAGTCCTGCTGATGTCATTCCCCTTAGAAGCATCATTGGGCAGTTGTCAACCCAGTAAGCTCTGTAGTGCATGTGTTTACTGCGTAACACTGTAGTACAAATAACTAGATAGGCAGGGGTGCTACTCTAAGGCCCGGCAAATGTGTGTGTGTGTGTGTGTGTGTGTGTGTGTGTGTGTGTGTGTGTGTGTGTGTGTGTGTGTGTGTGTGTGTGTGTGTGTGTGTGTGTGTGTGTGTGTGTGTGTGTGTGTGTGTGTGTGTAAGTGTAAGTTTGTATGTTCGTATAATGATATATTTTGAGGATGTTCCTACCCAGAACACTTCCCAGTGCCCTACTTTAGCAGTTCTGCTGATGTCATTGCCCTTAGAAGTACCTTTGTGCAGCATTCAGCCATATAAGCTTTGTGGTGCATGTAATAACTGCATAATAGTATAGTACAGATAACTAGATAGGCAGGGGTTCTGCACTCAGTTGAGGCAAATGTATAAAGGTGTTTGCAAGTGTGTATGCTTGCAGGGTAATGTATTTTGATGCCCTTCCCACCCAGTACATTTCCCATTGCTATACTTTACAATGGCCATTAATGTAATCACCTTAGACATACCTTGTGACATTATTAAATCTTATAAGCTCCCTGGCTCATGAGATAACTGTGTAACATGGTAGTATACATAAATAGATAGGTTGGGGTTCTAATCTCAATACTGGCAAATGTGTGTGTGTATGAGACTCACATCAGTATGTGTGTGTTTGGGTGAGAAGCATACCCTCTGGGGGTGTGGGTTATATCATTTTGAGACATGTACCACCCAGTAGACATCCAGTTGCCCTAATTTACATGGCCTGCTGATGTCATTCATCCTAGATGTCCCTATATACACCTGTCCGCCCTCCAAGCTCTGTGGCATGTGCAATAACTGTGTAATACTATAGTGGAAACAGCTAGATAGGTAGGGGATTTAATCTCAATACCGACAACTATAGTAGTAATTGAAACTTATCTCCCATGACTGTTGTGTGTGCAGGTTATACCATTTTAAGGCCTGTTGACCCCCTAACCATGACATTATGTTAAAGATCCTGTTAATGGCATCTGTCTCACATGCACCATGTAACACAATACAGCCCATACCAGTCATCTGTACAGTTGTACATGGGATATCGACATGTTTGCAACCTATATGTTGTCTGTGTCCCCTGACAATGAGCTTTTCTATGATAGCATCAGCAAACATTCTTTTTGCAGTTCTGCCTGCCGCAATCCATCGCTATCACTGTTACTGTCAGGCCCATAACAAACGGTGACAAATTCCACTGTGTGATGGGCCTAGTAACAGAATGGTAATTGTGGCCAAGACCACGGCTATTGGAGTGAGCTATATAGTGTCACCAAGTGCATATGCATGTATTGTAAGGGAAGGGCTGACTTACTGCTATACAGACCATACACACTGTCAAGGTGTAACAATATGTGATGACAACTGATGAGGGGACAGGACTATACATAATTACTGCAGTACACACACAATTCAGACTCACAGGGATTGATTTCAGACAACATTGCAGGACAGTCTGCAATACATACAGGACACATGTGAAGTGCTAGGTGCATAGCTTCATAAGATGATACCAGGCTATTTTCCCTGATGCCCTCATAAGCCTGGCCCAGACTTTCGTCCATGTCCCTTCCAAGCCAACACCTGTTTCTCCTGTCTCTCTGGGAAACACACAGGATCTCAGGGGTGTCTCAGTCTTTTCACATGCAGTCATCCAGCTTCCTCATCCAGAGGGCTATACACATACACTGACAGACATGGGGAGGGAGTGTATTTTCCAGACATTGTATTGTGTGGGTCACCACACTATCCCACCAACAAGTACTATACATGTCACCGACTAGGTGAGGACCTTGCATGCATGATGTGTGAGTGCAGTTCATCTTACAGATATGCAGAAATGCCATTAAGGCTGGTTCGAGCATGGCCTTGTATGCCAGACACAGGTCACCTATGATCACTCTGTATGACACTGAGTACAGGGACAGGGTTTTCAGCCTACCTGTATAGAATAGGAGTTGCAGACCTTGGAATTGCCTGGTCAGAAACCACCATGGTCTCTGCAACTGCTGCATTTACTTGGCAAGGTATATGCCAAAGGAGCCAGTGTACTTGGTAATTTGTCTGATAAGGGTGGTGTACAGGGATTTTGTGGCCTACTGCTTCCTGGATGACATACCCATATTTGTGAGGTGGGCCATGTAGAGAGCCTTCCGTACAATGGTGCCCATATGATGGGAAACTGTCAGGTTGTTACCAACCTTGGTTCACAAGCCACATCACACCTGATTGCATGCTCAGTACACTGTTATTGTCATACTTAGTATGGATGACATCTGCCCCAGCAGGGAGAATGATGCCTGTCCTGGCATTCATTCTGCAGTAATGATTCTTGCACCAGTCATTAATTGGGTGAGTGCCTCTTGTGGGTTGCTCACATCAGTAGGGGAATGTAAGACAGTGGCCAGCTTGCAAGCATCTGTACACCTGCAAAGCCACAGACCACTGCTTTTGCCTTGTACCTCAGATATGTATATCTCAAACAGTAGAGGATCCCAGACTGATCCTTGGGGTACACCACTTTGGAAGACTCTACTGCTAGAGGTGGGCTTCACTACTTTGACTGAGTGGGTACTATCATTGGGCCAGTTAGCTACCCATCTGGAAACATACAGGTTGGTGCCTAGCCATGTAGGCGTATGTATCCTGGCCACCTGGGGATTATTGTGAGAGAATTGGGCTGGGTGAAGGTAGGCATTGTTCACCATCTGCCCCTCATCCTTGTGTGTGTTGACCACATCAGAGAGGTAAACCAGGTTTAACAGGCTTGATCTCCCTTTGACAATACCATGATGTGTGGGCAGCCAGGACACAACAATGTCCCTGTTTGCAATGTCTTTGATACTGCCTTCCATGCCCTTGCAGAGCAGGCTAGTTAGGCTGATGTCCATATGATTGCCTGGGTGGGTGGAATGCTCAACCATTTTAATGGGGATGACAGTGCAGTGGCTGTCCTCTGTGCAGATAGGATAACACTGGTGATCAGGCTGTATTTGACTACAATGTGGAATGGATATGAGACCCCATGCCTGTGTTCATGTAGGATGCAGCCAGGGATGGTAACAGGCCTATGGAGATGACTGTGCATTGCCTTTGAGAGGGCATTATGACCCTGCTTCCTGATTATATGGGGAGGGGTCAGGTGCTGTCCATATACATGTGTACCAATGGGGGGTTAGGGGGATGATGTTTACACTTCACCTGCCTGTAGCCAGTCACCTATATCTATGCCATATAGGTTCATAAGTTCATAGGTGTGTACTAGGCTAATGGCCCTGGAGCCTTTACAAGCCTAGCCCATAAGATTACCCTGGAATTGTGCCACCCAACCTTAGTTCCCAGTGCCTCTGTTGAGTAGAGCCACTTGAGTGATTCCTGGGGTGAATTTTCTATTTCCCATCCACTCATCAAGATTTCTCTTGAAGAGGGCCAGTGAGGTGCTCTGTTTGACATGTATGGAAAGTGTATTCCATAGCATGGGCAGTCTCTGGGTTATGAACATGTCCCTCCTGCATGTTCTGTTGATTGTGGTAATGAGGTAGAGGTCTCTGGAGTGTGTGGTGTGGAGAGGTTGGGATTTATTTAGATGTAACATTTCTAACAGAGCTGGGTCAGACCTGGCTTTGTAAGTCAAGTAGAGATCGCCTCTAATTAGGCGGTATGAGACAGAGAATAGTTGGAGTTTTTTGAGTCTGTCCATATAGGACAAGTGTATAAGGCCTAGGATCCTCTTTGAGAGGTACTTTTGTGGCCTCTCCAGTTGTTGCAGTTGTAAAGTGAGGTACATGCCAAATGGGGAAGTGTACTTGATGATTGGCCTAATGAGGGAAGAGTAGAGGGAGACAATGACCTCTTTCTTTCTGGATGCAAAACCATTAGTAATGAGATGTGCCACATAGAAGGACTTTCTGACAACAGTGGCAATGTGGTGGTCAAAAGACAGGTTGCTGTCAGCCTGTGTTCCCATATCTCTTATAATGCTTTCTGTGTTCAGTGGAATACCAGTGATGTGGTAATTCATAGGAACTGGCTTTTTCCTAAAGGGGATTGCAACACATTTCCTGACATTGAGCTTAAGGCCATGGTTCTGACACCATCGTTGGTCTCAGTGAGGCCTTTCTGAAAGGATGTCAGCATCACTTGGGGAGTTAATAATAGCTCCCAACTTGTAATCATCTGTGAACTTTGTCAGCCAGAGTCCATTTGTGTTGGCCTGGACTTCGGAGAAGTATATACCAAACAGGAGAGGACCCAGGACTGAACCCTTTGGGACTTCACTCGTGACTAGTTAGCAGTCTGACTTGGAGTAAGCTACTTTCACACTGTGGATTCTATCTGTGAGACAGTTTGCAAACCACCTAGTGATATAGGGATTGATGCCTAGCTTAGTAAGTTTTTCTATGACTCCTGCGTATAGGTGTATATTGTGTTATTGACCCCCACTACAGACCAGATTTGTGTGCTGCCTCTGGAATTGCAGACACATGTGTGGAAGGCCTAGTGATTGGCCTTGGTTGATGTGTCCTATTTGCACTCAAAGACAGCCTTAGGGTAAATCACTTGTGACCTTATTTGCTTGTGCAGACCAAGGTGACATTGCTTCCATTGAGGCACCTGTTCCTCCTTGGCCCATCCAGCAATTATTTCCACCTATAATGGTATTTGTGTATTGCTGCTGCCCACCATGGGCATTTACCTTACATTGAGGGAGATGACGTTGTCCTGTCAGGTACTGCTGAGTCCATACAGCTATGTAGGGGCCAACATAGTATTGTGGTGTGGGTCTGGACACTGATGCTAGTTCCAAGAAATGGAACATTGACTGTACAGCAACCTCTACCTGCTCTGAGGGGAGTTATAATCATTTGTGTACAATTAATTATGTTTGACACTGTAAAGGGGAGGCAGGGGAGATGGTGACCTGCACAGTGATGCCTATGTGGTCAGATATTACCAGGGATGATGGCACTGTAGGAGTGCTACGGTGACTACACATGTTGGTTAGGACTAGGTACTGTATATTTCCACCTGTCGTAGGGGTGTTGACTGGCTGATCCACTGTATTCCCATTGACAAAGCTGAGGAATATATGTGCCTACATGTTCAGGTGGCATAGGTCATGCACACTATGGTTGGGTATTTGAAGTCACCCAGGAGCAGGGTAGATGAATGAATCCTGACAGATTCCAGCAGGTCCCAATAGGTATGGTGGGTGTCCACAGTCATGGTGGGAGGCCTGTAGCTTGCTATGATTTGAGTAGGTGTTTTGTCAGCTGTTAACTGCACTTGGGATGTCTTCCATGCTTCATACTGTTTGGCCAGCCTGGAGTTGTGTATGTGTATGCTAGGTGTCTTACTAAGAAACCCATGCAAATGCAGGAGTACTATTACATTTACATGTGTTTCTTAGTAAGATAACTAGATCCTGTTAAAGCACAACATCTGCACAAGTCACACAGCAGTGGTGGGCAAAGTCCAATACACAGTGTCACTTTATGATACTAGCTGAAACACATTGAGTTGCCAGCAACGACGGTGTTGCATTCACAGGTCCACTCTGCAGGATATGATACCAGGCAATGAAATGTATGCTAATATATTATGACTTCAGTCTTTAATGGGTTGACTGTGATGTGCCAGACAATACACAACTGTATGAGGCATTGGTACAAATATGAGGCAGACATGTGGTCAGTCTGCAGAACTCTGGACAGATGTCAAGTATGGGCTCAGTATATCACACACAGTTTAACACACACATCTGCACCTGTTGTGTACTATGCACATACCTTATACAAGTCTCTTATAGGTTCATAGGTTTATACTAGGCTATCTGCCCTAAGGCATTTATAAGCCTAGCCCAAATTTTTGTGGCTTACGCCACCCCTTATATGAAAAAATACTGTGCCCATTAGTTTGTTGTGCCTCTGTCCAGCAGTGACACAGAGATGATTCCCGGGGTAAACCTACGATCTCCCATCCACAGGTCGAGATTTCTCTTGAACAGAGTCAGCGAGGTGCTTTGCCTCACATGGACCGGGATTTTATTCCACAGCATAGGGAGTCTCTGAGTGATAAATCTATTCTTCCAGCACGTCCTATTTATATCCGTGCTAAGGTTTAAGTCGCTTGCTCTAGTGGTTTTGGTGGATTTGGATTTTTTGAGGTGGAGCATGTCCATTAATTCTGGGTTGGACATGGCCTTGTATGTCAGGCACATGTCACCTCTGAGCAGGCGGTATGACTGAATAGAGCTGGAGTTTCTTCAATCTGGCAGCATATGACAGATTTTGGAGTCCCTTTATCCTTTTGGTGAGGAACTTTTGGGGTCTCTCCAATTGCTGCAGATGTCGGGTGAGATACATCCCGAATGGGGCATTGTACTCGATCATTGGTCTGATAAGTGAAGTGTACAGGGGAACAATGACCTCACTAGATCTGGATGTGAATCCCTTCATGATCAGGTGGGCAATGTAGAAGGTCTTTCTAACCACTTTAGCAACGTGAGTGTCAAAAGAAAGGCCACTGTCAACCTGGGTCCCCAGGTCCCTGATAACCTCTTCTGTGCTTAGTGGATTGCCACCTATATGGTAGCTTGGGGTTACCTTGTTTTTCCCGAAGGGTATGACTATACATTTTGGCGTTTAACTTCAGGCCATGGCTCTGGCACCAGCTATCTGTTTCCGTGAGTCCCTTCTGAAGGATATCCATGTCCGGTGCACTTTCCACTATGGCGCCCAGTTTGCAGTCGTCTGCAAACTTTGTCAGCCAAAGTCCTCCCATGTTGGCCTGTACTTCTGAGAAGTAGATGCCAAACAATAGGGGGCCAAGGACCGAGCCCTGTGGGACACCACTTGTGACCGGCTTGGAGTCTGACACAGCGCCAGCAACTCTAACCCTGTGGGTTCTGTCCTTAAGCCAGTTTGCAACCCATCTTGTGACATATGGGTTTACATTTAAGCTGGTAAGATTTTCTACAATACCCGAGTGGGGTATTGTGTCAAAAGCCTTTGCAAGGTCAAGGTAGGCTGTATGGACTGCCTTTCCCTCATCAATGGCCTTGGTGACTGTTTCGAAGAAGTCGACCAAGTTCAAAAGGCATGATCTTCCCTTGACAAAGCCAAACTGGGTCGGGTCCAATGTCTGCAAGTCCCCTATATCTTTGTTTATGAGCTCCATTATGATCCTCTCCATAGCTTTGCAGACTAGACTTGTTAAGCTTATGGGGCTAATTACCAGGGTCCGTGAGGTGCCTTTGTGGAGTGGGACCACAGTTGCCGTACGCCACTCCTTAGGCACGTATCCTGTGGTAAGGCTGAGATTAAACAGCTGCCTTATGTGCGGGTTTAATTCCTCATTTAGCTTGTGTAGCACACAGCCGGGGACACCATCCAGTCCCATTGATGCTGTGTTTTTAGCTTTAGAGAGAGCAGCTTTCACCTGCGCATTTTAGATGTCCGGGAGGCTACACTCGGCTGGGATAGTTATCTCTCCTTTAGGGGAGAGGGTGAAGTTTGCACTGAACCTGTCTGCCAGTATGTTGGCAATGTCTGTGGGTTCAGTGATTTTTGTATCATTTTGGACTAATTCTGAGCATATCTGGGAGTTTCCACCCAGGTTCCTAACATAGCTGAAAAAGGCCTTATGATTGTCCTTTGAATCCATGGCAATTTTTCTCTCAAAATTGGCCTTAGTTGATTTTATGAGTGCTCGTATTTTTTACTAATAATGATCAGGGTGACTTCCCTTTATGGATTTTGTTCTGTCATGTAATAGCTTTCTCCTCTTATTGTAAAGTTTGTTAATGGCTGGGGTCCACCAGACTGGACGTTTGCCCTTTGTGGAAAGCGTCTTGGTTTTATTTGGGATTGCCTGATCCATGCAGTCCTGGAGGTGTTCATAGAAGGCATTTGTAAGGGCTTCCAGCTTGGGTTGTGGTTTCCTCTGGCTCAGGGCCTTGAAGAATACCACACCAGTCTTGAGTAGTGTGAAGTTTGCTTTAGAAGTTCTTCACTATGGTCTTTTGTTTGGGGTGGGGGCGGGATGTGGATTTCCATTGAGATTAGTTTATGATCAGATCTCACCAATGAGGATATACTTCGGTGTGGAGCATTTTGTCCCCATGTTTGTGACAATGAGATCTAGTATATTTTCTCCTCTCGTGGGAACAGTGACTAGCTGTTCCATGGCATTTGAATTTATGAACTCCAGGAACCGTTGGGCTAGAAAGTTAGGGCTTAAGTAATGTTCCCAGTCTATATTCGGGTAGTTGAAGTCACCCAATATGATGGTGTTTGGAGATACATTTATACCCTCCAGTGTCTTCAGGAAGGCTGTGTGGGGTTCCTGAGTTTGAGAGGGTGGCCTGTAGCATGCTACAATTTGTAGAGCAGTTTGCCTATGGTTAGTTGCACCTGGATGGTTTCGAAGCTTGCATTGCCACCAACCTGGAGGTGTGGGTATCCTTTATGAATATGGATACACCCCTTCTTTTGTGGTGTGGTCTGGGTTTTGGGGCGGGCATGATATGAGGTAAAACCTAATAGTGCCAGGGTGCTCTCAGGAGCCTTGAACCAGGTTTCAGTTACAGCACAGACATCGATGTTCTCCATACTGAGAAGGGCCTCGTGCGTGCATTTTGAGATTTAGACTTCTGGCATTGAGCAGCATTACCCTCAGTTTCTTCCCATTTTGTTTCTAGGGTGGTAGGTTTAGAATTTGAGCCTTGCCTAAAAAGGCACTATGGGGTGGCAAGAGCCTTAGCCGATATCCGGAATCCCAGGGGTGACAGGTGCAAGCCATCCCTTACGAAGCAGCGTGGCTTGTCAAGCATGTCAACCCAGGCAGACAGACACTGGATCCCCTTTGAATGACACCAGACATTAAGCCAATTGTTAAAGCTGATCATCTTGCCTCTATATTGTGGCATCATTCTTGGTGAAGGAAGGATACTGCTCAGGGTTAGGGTCATACCTGCCTGGGCTACATAATCAGAGAGCTCCTCTATGTCTCTTTTCATGTAGTCCAGGGAGGTACGTCTCAGGTCGTTCACACCAGCATGGACAATGACTGTGTCATATTTGTACTTGCCGTGGAGTGACCCGAGTGCTTGTGTTATGTGGCGGATTCTAGCACCCGATAGGCAGCTTACTGTGACCCTCTCCTTGTTCAGCCTGGTGAGTGGGACGTCAGTGTGTCTGACTATAGAGTCACCTATGACAAGTATGTTTGGTGTTGTATTTGGCCTTAAGGGCTGTGACTGCTTTGCACACTGCTTTTGTGGTTTATGTGTTGCTTGTGGGGTGTCTTGAGGTAGCAGTTGTTTTACATTTGTAAGACACGTATATGCATCAGAGTAGCATTCACAGGTGACATATAAATAATTACAACATCCAGGATAGCTGGCCTAGCAGTGACATACTCAGTATTGGACAACAGACACTCCAGTGGTAGTCATACCTGAGCTGACCTTTACTGGGTTGACTCAGGGGCCAGAGATGTGCTTCATGTCAATGCAGACAGGCCTAGCAGGAAGGGCTATAGGTGCCAGACAGCAGCATGTGAGACCAGTAGGTCTTGTTGTGGCCTAGTGTTTAATGTCCCATTCAACATTATTGCATCCCCCTTCTGCATTCCATTACAAGCTTACATGATTGACATACATGTTATAGTGCTGAAGTGTTTTCTAACAACAATGCAAATGGCTAGGTTTGTGTAGTTGCAGTCTGTCTTTGTGTAGATGGGTTGAGACCTGTGTTGCATAGGCAACAGTTTGCCTTTTGTAGGTGCTCTCATGAGCAGGTGATGGCCTGTCCACCAACTGGTGCCCCACACTTGCTACTTGCATCCAGAGCAGCTGTGTTGTCTTCCCATTAGCCAATGCCATAGCAAAACAGTGCTATAATTACATACTTCATGGGGGTCTTGCCCCTTTTCTTTGCCTGTGTGGAGGACATTATGGAGGTGTGGGGGCTACAGCTTCACAGATAGTAGGTGGGAATACCTCTCAGAACAGGACATATAGAGACAGCACACCAACATGGGGGACAAAGCTCCAGAATTGGGTACAGATTGTAAGTAGTGCTGTTATAGACATAGAGGGTTGCTAGATTAACAGGGTTTGTGTGGACATGCATTTTCTGTGTCACCTGACATCTGATAGTAATATGTCTTTGACATACCTCTAGACTGTCCTGATGTCTAGAGACTGCCAAGAGGTTTGCCTGTTATGTTTGTTCTGTTCCTCAGACAACATGTGATTTTGCAAAATCAGTAGGATAAGATGAGGATTATAGTTAGTAAATATTGACATCTATTGGTGTTTCAGACATCATATCCTTCAGAGATGTTATATTATAACAAAGCCTGTAACACCAGCAACTGTTTTAGTTTGTATCACCATTATGTGAGATATGTCCCTCTTTCCGGCCCCCTGTCCCCCAAGTATGTCATGCTTTGTCCAGATATCATGCAGTTAGATGATCAGAGGTATGGTATATCATTATTTAGTGACTGCACTCCAGGTATCATCCCAGTGACTTAGCAGAATCCTGGAAGTGGTATGCGGCAGTGGCCATGAATATGGTCACACACCCTGAACATTCTGTGGAAATCTGTACAGTTGAGAGTTATGTATGTATGTCGGGCCATTGCTAACAGACTGCCAATAATGTTTAGCAGTGTTGTGTGTAAATGTTTGCTGACCTGAGTATGGAGAGTAGCAGATGTGAGTGTCATAGATTCTTTTTCTATATGACTGTGCATGCTGCTAAGGTTGCTGGTGGTCCATCAGGTGTATATGTTTATAGGGGCAGACTGGGAAATGTCCTGTAACACCTCATGATTCCCAGTAGGCTGTGAGTTTGACCAGTATATGTTGGTGTAGTGTGTGACTGGCAATCAGGATATGTTTGTTCAAGCAGTTGTTCTACTTTAGGGTTTATTTTGGGTACTGCTATGTTGCTGTGACTGGGTGCATATGGTTTTGGGTGGGCATTTGTGCACCAATATCTACTATTCCCTACAGTTCCATCCCTGCAGTGCATGATATATTTTTTATATACATGGGTAATTCCCCTGAGCTGATGTGGGGTAGTGTTGTGTGGGTCTTACTGTGGTTTAGAAGGTGCTGGGTGACATGGGTGGCAGCTGTCATGGGTTTTTCTATTCTGTTACATGACTGTGGTCATACCTCTCCACCGTCTAGATGTCTAGACACTGTCCAGATGGGTGGCTCATATGTTTGGTCTGTTGCTCATAGCAGTTGTGGGTTTCTGACAAACCACTGGGGTGATGTGAGTATTGACATCAGTAAATAATGACATTCATTTGTGTTTCAGACCTGGAATCTAGCTGCAATTGTATGTTATAGCAAACCATGCCACTCTAGCAGACATCTACGTGTTCAACAGCCATATTTCAAAGATGTCACTATTGTTTGCCCTTTATCCCCCCACTTTGTTGGGCTTTTGCAGATCTCTTGCAGTAAGAGGTTGGTCATCTATATATATATTCTATATATATATATATATATATATATATATATATATATGTATATATATATATATATATATATATATATATATATATATATATATATATATATATATATATATACCTATATCTATCCCTATATAAATTGGTAAGTGCATATACATATATATGTATATAAGAGTACTACGGATATATATTTTTCCCTTATGTTAAATGACTGTCATGCATATTATGCTTGTTAAAACATTACAAATTCCTACAGCTCATATGGTGTAGAGGTACATTGCTGTGATTATAGTGCACAGGGTCCTGTGTTCCAAACTTGGAAATGCTGTCTCTTCCCATTAGTGTTAAATGACCAAAATGCATGATATGTTTGTAAAATCATTGTAAAGTTCCACAGCACAGATGGTGTAGTGGCATGTTGCTGTGATTGCAGTGTACAGCATCCTGGGTTCAATTCTTGGCAGTGCTGTTTATTTTGTTGCTGGACAGAACAAGGGCTGATGGAGACAAAGTGATTAAGGCACTTTTAAGCAGTTGTAAGCTGGTTTGTATAGTTTTGCGTGATGCTAAGTGTTATTAACTGACTGTTAAGTTCTCTTAGCTTCACATAGCACCGCTTACTCCCGCTTATACCCGCAGTAATTTTAATTAAAGAAATGAAGAAAGGGTGATAGGAAAGTGGCGAAATGGGGGAAAGCAGGGGGTAAAACATTAGGAAAACCAACTAGGGATGTGCAGGATGAGTGTAGGAAAAGACCATAGTTCTACATTTCTTCTGCAGCAACCACTGTAAATAATCTGTAGAATTTGGAATTTACAGCCTCACACCCCAGAGGGAGGGGTGTTGGTGACAGACATTTACAGAATAATTTGTGGGTAGATTGATTATATTCACTGCACATGAGGGTGAAATGTAGAGCTATGTATGGGGCAATTTCTTTTTGCAGGACAGATGCCCTTTTTCTTTTTTTAAGGTGACAGTGGGATGTTGGGGAAGAGCAGTATGTATGTTTTGGGAGGTAGGTTGGGTAGGATAGATTGCATTTGCAGACAGACAAGACAGTAGACAGGGCAGTATATGGCACATGAGGGGAGTAAACACCTTTGATGGGGAGTGTAGTTAGGAATCCAAAGCCCATGAGCCCCCAAATGGATGCTGTGGGACTGAGGTCCCCATCCATGGGCAGTCACCACTGCACCTTCATGGCACCAAAGTTGGCTGTGCTGGGGGCTGGACAGGAGGGGCAGCCTGCCCCTCAAGGTACACCAGGAGGCCCTGCATCTTGTGCAGCCGGTCATCTAACTCTGTTCTGATGACACTGTGCACCATACCCTGGAACTGCATGTGGTTGACAGACTCCTGTCTGCGCCCACTCCCAGGGGGGACGTGCTCCTTCCTTTGAGGTGGTTCCACTCAAATGTGGTGCAGAACAAATGGATGAGGAAGTCCCGGATTGGGTCCCAGACATGCTGGGGCCAGTGCCATGGCCAGCTGAGGTGGGACAGGCAAATCTGCTAAGATCAACCTTTTCAAATATGCTATAGCGTTGAGGTTTTATAAAATATGATGGTTAGTCATGAACAAAACATTTCAAGATTAGTTATAACAGCATGCATGGGTGTTACAATTAATCACCTAAAACAGATTTGAAAAGGTACATAGGAAAAACTAAGAGAGCTGTGAAAGTGAGAATTATGGTGCATTTAAAGGATATTTGGAATGGGAATACGAGGAACCCAGTTGCTGAACATTTTGTCAATATACATGATGGTAACTTATCATCCTTTATCTTTAATTTTTTTGCCCAACCTGTGTTATACAAGGGGAGTGACATTGTTAGGAAACTTTTGGTTTTGGAAAGTAAATTTATTCTGAATTTTAGAACATTATCCCCTAGGAATCTTAACTTAGAGTTTTTTTAATATGAAATAAAGTTTGATGTATTAAAATATTATTATATTTTTTGTATTTAAAATGCAAAGAAATGCTAATAATTTGGTATCAAAGTGGTTAACTCTGTAGAATTTGTACTTTGATTTATAACATATATGTATCTGTTAATGTTTAAAGTGTGCAATAAGAATTATGTCTTTGTCTTTAAATGTTAATTGATTAATTAGGGGTTTTAGATGTATAAATGTATGGCTGTTGCTAGTATGAATATATCCATTGAAGGTGAAAAGCTGAGGTACCAGTGTGTTATGCTGTATTAAAAAACTTTAACAGCTTTTGGTTTGCTGATTTCCTGCTCTTATTTTTGTTGTTTTTTTTGTTACAATGTTGGGAGTCTGGCTAACCAAATTTGCAGACAACTGCAAACTAGGAGCCATTATTAACTCCCCAAGTGATGCAGACGTCCAACAGAAAGGTTTCACTGAGACTAATGACTGGTGTTGAAACCATGGCCTTAAGCTTAATGCCAAAAAATGCATTGTCATCCCCTTTGGGAAAAACTCAGTTCCCACTAATTACCATATCGATGGGAGCTCACTGAACACTGAAGGCATTATATATGAGATCTGGGGACAAAGGTTGACAACAACCTCTCCTTTGACCACCACATTGTCACTGTGGTCAGAAAGTCCTTCTGTGTGGCACATCTCATTACCAAGGGTTTTTCATACAGGATAAATAAAGTCATCATTTCTCTCTACTCTTCCCTTATTAGACCAATCATAGAGTATAATGCCCTATTTGGCATGTGCCTCACTAGACACCTTCAACAGCTGGAGAGGTCACAAAAGTACCTCATGAAGGGGATCCTAGGCCTTAAACACATATCCTACATGGACAGACTCAAATAATTCTAGCTATTCTCTGTCTCATATCATCTTCTAAGAGGCGATTTCTACTTGACTTACAAAGCCATGTCTGATCCATCACTTTTAGAAATGTTACATCTAAATAAATCCCAATCCCTCTGTACCACATGCTTCAGAGATCTCAACCTCATTACCACAATCAACAGAACCTGCTGGTGGGACAGGTTCATAACCCTGAGACTGCCGATGCTCTGGAATAGACTTCCCATACATGCCAAGCAGAGCACCTCACTCACTAGCCATCTTCAAGAGAAATCTTGAGTGGATGGAAAATAGAAAGTTCACCCCAGGGATCACTCCAGGGATCACTCCAGTGGCTCTACTTGATAGAGGCACTAGGAACTAACAATGGGCAGCACAATGCCAGGGCACATCTATGGGCTAGGCTTGTAAAGGCCCCAGGGCCATTAGCCTAGTACACACCTATAAACTTATGAACATATCTGGCACAGAAGGGGTACACTGAACTGCTGTTACATGAGTGTGTACTGGCATACTTCAACTGGTTTTCTGTGTCCAGGGTTATTGGCAGCAGTGACCACTATCCATGACAGTGTGACACTTGAGAGACATGTATCGGGAAGAGTGTATGTTGTATGTACCTATCCTGCTGTCATTTGCAGGCATGTGGTGGGACAGTTGAACAGTTGTATACAGTTTATTAGTATACTGTTCATACAGCTACTACCAACATTTCCTTACCTGTAAAATCTGTGGAGAAAATATCTGTTAACGCTACCTGACTGTTTTTACATTTATTCCTTATTCCTTGTGTGTAGATATGCACATATCTTAGTACCTCTTCCTGGATTCAAACCGTGTTTAGGTGTGCTATTTCTCATCATACTGAGCTGCTGGGGAACTGCTGTTTTTTGTTTTACTGGTTTCTGCCTAATAGTCTCTTGGTTAGACAGTCTGAACTTTGGAAAACTCGGTATCCATGAACTACCACATAGGAGGTAGCTCACTAAACACTGAAAGTGTGATAAGAGACCTTGTGACACAGATGGACAGTAGTCTCTCTTTTGATAACCACATCACTACAGTAGTCAGGAAATCTTTCTACATAGCACACCTCATCACAAAAGGGTTCTCCTCTAGAAAAAAGGAGGTCATTGTTCCTCTCTACTCATCCCTCATCAGACCCATTATAGAGTTCAATGCCCCGTTTCGCATGTATCTCACAAGACACCTACAACAATTGTAAAGACCACAGAAATGCCTCGCTAAGAGGATTACCAGCCTCAAACAGATGCCATACGCAGACCATCTCAAAAAACTCCAGCTCTACTCTGTCACATATTGCCTACTCAAAGGCTATCTCTGCCTAATATACAAAGTGATGTCAAACCCAGAGCTGTTGGACATGCTACACTTAAAGAAATCCCAATCTCTCTGAACCAAATGCACCAGGGGCCTAAACCTTGTCAACACAATAAACAGAACATCTTGGAGGGATAGATTCCTGTACCAGAGACTTCCCATACTCAGGAACAAACTACCCATTCATGTCAAGTAAAGCTCCACATTGGCCCTCTTTAAGAAAAATTTGACAACTGGATGGGAAATAGAAAATTCACCCCGAGGATCACTTCTGTGGCACTGCTTGACAGAAACACAGGAAAATAATTTTCTTGGGTGGAAAAAGCCAGGGAACTTTTTTGGCTAGGTTTATATAGGCCCTAGGGCCAATAGCCTAGTTCCTACCTATGAACCTATGAACCTAAACCTGTGATGCATGCATGACAGAGAGTGTGTACTGTGCATTAATCCTTTGGATTACTACAATCTGGAAAGCAAAGATTACCACAAGGTAATGCTGCATGGAACACACTTTGATACATTACACATTACTATTCAGGGTTCAGAGTTTAGTGCAGTATATATTTCACATTTCATTTATATCTTGTTTTATAGCTCCATTCTAAGTCTACAACAACATACCAGAATAAACACAACAGTTTCTTATGGATGTTTATTACAGATCAATATTAGTCATCAAACTTTATTTATTCAGTTAACACAGCAACAGTATACCTACTAGCAGTAAGCAATGTACTCCTTCTTAGTTATTTGCACAATATACTGCAAAATAGGTTTTTACTCACCAGCCTGTCAGTGCAGCCTCAGCAGTCTGACTGCATGGGCTTCAATGTTACTAGCCCTCTCTGCTGCAGCTGTAGGGGAGAAAAATGAACATTATGCATACCTGTTTATTACATCCTCAGGTTAGAATTTGGTACACCTATATCTCTGATACTTACAAACAGCTGGAAGCATGGTATTCCCTAGCATCTTGGATCCACTGGCCTAAGAATACCCCCTTCCTCTGCTTTAGGTCAGCATAGTGCTGCCGGACATGCTCACCAGTTTGGTGGATGCCAGTAGCACAAGTAAGATCACGGGGTAGACAGTCCCAGGCCTCCACTTTATATTGTGAGCCCTGGTACTGTCCCTTCAGTAGTCTGTCATCTTGGTTACTTACAAGGAGTCCAGCCATGACTCTGGACTCCAGGATGCCCCAGCACTGCACCCTAAAGCACAAACCCACACCTACGCCAGCGACGGTTCCTGGTCAAGTTGAACTATAACAGTTAATGGTTGTGTTCCTGCCTGCGCAGTTTAATTAAGGCCATATTCCCTCCCTTTGCCATCATTGGTCAATTTTGAAAATGTTGAGCACAGTTTAGTAGTGCACAAACATGGTAAACTGATTTTAGCAATGCTTAAAGGGGAAATTGTTGAGCACTGCTTAACAGTATGCAAATCTGCTTAGCTGAACTGACTGCTGCTTAGCATTCACATCTAAGCAATGCTTAAAATGGATAAGCATAGCTGAGCACTGCTAATCATTGTGCACTTTTAATTTTTAAAAAGTACCACAGTAATGACTTCATTTAGTAAGTGTATATGATTTATTTTGCATGATGTCCCTGTATGTGCTTTCATTACAGAACCGAAAACCCAGATGACCGAAAACTCATTTGACCAAAAAACAGCACTGACAGGTATATGCCCTGTTCCTCACGGTAGTGCGACCCTGGAGTGAGAATATAAAGTTAGGGGGGTGTGGGGCACAGCTCCCCACATTGGGGGGTTTGGGGGCATAGCCCCACCACATTTTGCCACCAGTTTTTACTGATGTTATATGTTTTAATGTATTTTTAATGGGTACACATGTATATAATAGTGCATAAACTGCAATTATGTGGTGGGCTATGCCCCCACACCCCCCAATGTGGGAGGCTGTGCACCCTAACAATATATTCTCACTCCAAGGTCGAACTACCATGGGGAACAGGGCATATACCTGCCAGTGCTGTTTTTCGGTCAAATGAGTTTTCGGTCATCTGGGTTTTCAGTCAAATGAACCTTCGGTCATTTGGTCTCAGTCAAATGGGCTTCTGTCATATGAACTTTCAGTCATATGTAGTGAACCCATATATAGATATATTTATATATATATATATATATATATATATATATATAGATATATATAGATATATATAAATTATAGATAGATATACTTATATATTAAAAAATGTGTTCAGTTAGTAAGGGTCCATTACTTATAAACAAAAATAAGTCTCACATGAAATATTTACATATTTAGAAATATTTACAAGTGTACAAAGATATATATATATATATATATATATATATATATATATATATATATATATATAAACACAAATCTGTTTATATAATGATACTAAAATTTCATCCCTGTTAGATCCCAATTCCTTTTTCCATAATCACCATGTGATTTTACTTAATATTGTTGCTAAACTCCATTTACAATTAAATATAATTTCATTTATTCTTTCATAACCCACATATCATAAAATCATTTTTATTAGTTCTTTTAATATATTATTTTTTCTGTTGTGATATTACCCATATCTAATCATATCCATGTTTATTTTATGCACTTTTTATATCTTCAGAAATCTTCTTTGCATAGGTTTCCCCATAACTTTTTACTCTTTTACATTTTACAAATGCATGTTCTGTAATTTCTATTTCTTGACAATGTAATCTATAACTTTTCTTCTTATAAGACATTTTCTTTTACTGGTAATTTACCTATTACCAGTGTCCACAAAAAAAAAATGATATTCTAATTCTACTATCGGATTACACCATTTGCTTCTTATTTTAATAGCTTTAATGTTTTCATCTGTTAAATTTTTCACATGGTTTTACATAGTAATCCTTTATGCTTACATTCTTTTCCCCATGGTTTTACATATAAATCTTTTGTGATTACATTCTTATACCATACTTTTCTTCCTTTCTCTATATCATCAATTTTTATTTTTTATAAAAAACTTTTTTCTTGGTAATATTTTATTTCCTCATTTATTCTCTCTTTTTCTCTTTTTTATCATACCCTAAGATTTATCATACTTATATTTATACAATTGTACTACTAATCTCTCATATTTTTCATTTATCCACTTTAACACTTTGTACAAATTTAATGAAGCAGCATATAAACCCTAGACTTCTTTCATCTTTATTTACTCACCAAAACTCCTGTTTTTACTGGGTTGAATCTAGAACCCCATATTAATGAGAACAATATCTGCAATAATTCCTTTTCAAATAATTTTGGCAACATAAATACACAAGCTAAGTAGGATATTTTTCCCATCTGCATTAAATGTATCAAATATGCCTTTTTTTCTGGATGAAAATTTAGATGTTCTACAGGAAATACAGGTTTGTTTTAGTTCTTCTTTTGTTTTTCCCATTAAATTCCATTGTATTGAATTCCCAAATTTTATACCTAACACAGAAAGTTCATTCCTCATAAAGTATATACCCCGATCTTTACTAGATCACCTAAGCCTTTACTTTTCTCTTTATTTAAAGCCTACCTATCATCTCTAGGCACTCGTTTGTACAAATTATTATTTATTTTATCTAAATTTTGTTTTTTGCAATTATTGTAATGTCATCTGTATATGTTAGCAGAACTGGAATTCTTAACTCTTCAGGTGTAATATACTCCACCTTCTTAATTTTGTAATTTATTTCACATGCTATCATATCCAAAACTAATGCAAAGAGTATACAACTCATTGGACATCCCTGTCTTACATCACTCTTCATATGTATCTCTTGGCTTAACCAGCCATTTACAAGCATTTTTATGTTATTATTACTATACACTGACATACATGAATTCTTAACTTTCTCAGTTATATTATATTCTTTCATTATTATACATACAATTTCATGTCCAGTTTTGTCAAATGCCTTATTAAGGTCTAATATCATGATTTTCACTTCATCTTTTATGTTCATAATGTCATCTACAGTTTCACTATTATTAATAATTATTGACAACCCTTCCTCTTTATACTATATAAGCTATTTTCCATAATATTTTGCATTTAAGTTTCAAATCTCTTTTGTATTATTTTCAAAAAGATCTTATAAACATTATTATTCAGTAATATTGGTCTTCTATCTTTCTTCTTCAATATGAATTTTAGTAATTCACTATATAATTGTTTATATATAAAATCTTAATTTAACCATTCATTCAAAATCTTTTAAATGTATTTATTTATTTATTTACTTGCTGATTGCTTAAATTTACCCTATTCCAGCAGGGCCTGCAGCCAAATCTGTATTTACTTGTCCTAAAACTTTATCTAGCTTACTTAAAGAAATCTCCTTCTCCAACTCTTTATTTTCTTTTTTTATTAATGTTTTTACTTTTCATGTTTTTTTTTTTTTTACTACATTCTTTTTTTAAACATTTCTTGTGCATATTGTACTAACCTCATCATCATCATCTTCTTGCGGCTGTTCCCATTAGGGGTCGCGACAGTGGATCACCTGTTTCCTTTTCTTCCTGTCCTCTGCATCTTGCTCTGTCACACCAACCACCTGCATGTCCTCTCTCACCACATCCATAAACCTTTTCTTAGGCCTTCCTCTTTTCCTTTTACCTGGTAGCTTCATCCTTAGCATCTTTTTTCCCAATATACTCTGCATCCCTCCTCAGCACATGTCCAAACCAACATAATCTTTCCTCTCTGGCTTTGTCTCCAAACCTTCCAACCTGAGCTGACCCTCTAATATACTTATTCCTAATCCTGTCCATCCTCGTCACACCCAGTGGAAATCTTGACATCTTTAACTCTGCCACATACATCTTAAACTCCTGTCTTTTGGTCAATGCCACTGTCTCCAATCCATATAACATAGCTGGTCTCACTACCCTCTTGTAGACCTTCCCTTTCACTCTTACAGGTACTCGTCTGTCACAAATCACTCCTGACACTCTTCTCCACCCACTCCATCCTGCCTGTACTCTCTTCTTCACCTCTCTTCCACACTCATGATTACTCTGAACTATTGACCCCAAGTATTTAAACTCATCCACCTTTACCACCTCTACTCCTTGCATCCTCACCATTCTTCTATCCTCCCTCTCATTCACACACCTATATTCTGTCTTTGTCCTGCTGACCTTCATTCCTTTTCTCTCTAGAGCATTTCTCCATCTCTCCAGGGTCTCCTCCACTTGTTCCCTACTCTCACTACAGATCACAATGTCATTTGCAAACATCATAGTCCATTGGGGCTCCTGTCTGATCTCATCTGTCAACCTGTCCATCACCATTGCAAATAAGAAAGGGCTCAGAGCTGATCCTTGATGTAACCCCACCTCCACCTTAAACGCATCTGTCACTCACACTGCAGACCTCACCGCTGTCACACTACCCTCGTACATATCCTGTACCACTCTTACATACTTATCTGACACTCCTGACTTCCTCATACAATACCACAACTCCTCTCTAGGCAGCCTGTCATATGCTTTCTCTAAGTCTACAAAAACACAATGCAACTCCTTCTGACATTCTCTGTACTTCTCCATCAACACTCTCAGAGCAAACATCACATCTGTAGTGCTCTTTCCTGGCATGAAACCATACTGCTGTTCAGTAATCACCATGTCCCTTCTTAACCTAGCTTCCATTACTCTTTCCCATAACTTCATGCTGTGACTGATCAGTTTAATCCCTCTGTAGTTACTACAGCTCTGCACATCACTCTTATTCTTAAAAATCGGTACCAAAACACATTTTCTCCATTCCTCAGGCATCCTCTCACTTTCTAAGATTTCATTAAACAATCTAGGTAAAAACTTCACTGCCATTTCACCTAAACACCTCCATGCTTCCACAGGTATGCCATCTGGGTCAACAGCCTTTCCATTCTTCATTCTCTTCATAGCTATTCTTGCTTCCTCCTTGCTAATCCATTGTACTTCATGATTCACTATCCCTACATCATCCAACCTTCTCTCCCTCTCATTCTCTTCATTCATCAACCCCTGAAAGTACTCTTTCCATCTTCTCAACACACTCTCCTCGTTTGTGAGTATGTTTCCCTCATTATCCTTTATCACCTTTACCTGCTGCACATCTTTCCTAGCTCAGTCCCTCTGTCTAGCCAATCGGTACAGGTCTTTTTCTCCCTCCTTAGTGTCCAACATTTCATACAACTCTTCATATGCCTTATCCTTAGCCTTCGCCACCTCTCTCTTTGCCATGCACCTCATCTGCTTATACTCCTGTCTACTTTCTTCATCTCTCTGACAATCCCACTTCTTCTTTGCCAACCTCTTTGCCTGTATACTCTTCTGTACTTCCTCATTCCACCACCATGTCTCCTTGTTGTCCTTCCTCTGTCCCGATGTGATACCAAGCACCTTTCTAGCCGTCTCCCTTACTAGCTCTGCTGTAGTTACCCAGCTATTTGGTGACTCTTCACTGCCACCCAGTGCCGGTCTTAACTCATCCCTAAAGTCCACCTCACAATTACCCTTTTTCAATTTCCACCATTTGATCCTTGGTGCTGCCTTCACACTCCTCCTCCTCTTCTTAATCACCAGCGTCATCCTACAAACCACCATCCTATGCTCCCTAACTACACTTTCTCCGGTCACCACTATACAGTCTCCAGTCTCCTTCAAACTGGCCCTCCTACATAAGATATTATCCACCTGTGTGCATCTTCCTCTACTCTTGTTTGTCACCCTATGCTCCTCCCTCTTGTTAAAATATGTATTCACCACAGCCATGTCCAACCTTTTCACAAAATACACTACCATTTGACCTTCTGCATTCCTTTGTTTAACACCATACCTACCCATCACTTCCTCATCCCCTCTGTTCCCTTCACCAACATGCCCATTGAAATCTGCTCCAATCACCATTCTCTCACCCTTGGGTACAGTCATCACCACTTCATCCAATTCACTGCAAAACTTTTCTTTCTCATCCATTGCACACCCAACTTGTGGAGCATATGCACTAACAACATTCATCATTACACCATCAATTTCCAGCTTCATACACATCACTCTATCCAACACTCTTTTCACCTCCAAAACACTATTCACATACTGTTCCTTCAGAATAACTCCTATGGCATTTCTCCTCCCATCCACACCATGATAAAACAAATTGAACCCACCTCCGATACACCTAGCCTTACTCTCCTTCCATCTGGTCTCTTGCACACACAATATATCAACCTTCCTTTTGTCCATCATATCAGCTAGCTTTCTCCCTATTCCAGTCATACTGCCAACATTCAAAGTTCCAACCCTCACTACCACAGTCCTAGCCTTTCTCCTCTCTTCCTGCCTTTGGCCATGCCTTCCACCTCTTCTCCTCCTTCGGCCAACAGTAGCCCAATTTCCGCCAGCACCCTGTTGGGTAACAGTACTGGTGGTGGTCATTGTTAACCCAGGCCTCGACCAATCCGGTATGGAAATATTTACTGGTGACTGCATGAAATGATTTGGCGAAGTTTTACACTGGATGCCCTTCCTGATGCAACCCTCCCCATTTATCTGGGCTTTATTGTACTAACCTATTTATAATTATTTCCTGAGTTATTTCTATTTCTATTTCTCCTTACATTTGTATTTCTCTCATTACACTGTCATCTTCCTTTACTAATCTGCTTAAGCAACTTGATACTTCTTTTTCCCTTGTAAAAAATATTTTTACTTATATAACAATTCTTATATTTTTCTTGATTTCTTTTATATCATTTTTTTCTTTGTCAAATTACTTTCTCCCCTGGATTTACGAAGCCCTTCATAGTGTGCAGGATTAGTCTAAGAGCTATTTTTGACAATATGGTCTACATGCGATCCAGGAATGAGCTCCCGGGACATGCACATGAGCTCTTAGGCTAATCCTGTATGGCCCGAGCTCCTGCATGCAAATTACCCTCATTTGCAGGTGAAAACCATGCAAATGAGGGTAATTTGTGATCCAGGAAGCTGGCAGGTGGCAGTGCAGGATGAGTGCAGTCTGCAGAAATGTACTTGGTTAGTAACTGAGTACATTTCTGCAAACTACAAAATGGAACTATGACAGCTCAAAATAAAGGCTGCCTATCATTGAGGAAACATGCCAATGGCCAAGTATAAGGCCATTGGCATTGAAAACTGTTTCAAAACTAAAAAAAATCAACTTTGAATTTTTTTCCTCTGATCTCGGCTGTTTAAGCTTAGGGCAGCGGCACCTAAACGGGATCGGAGGGAATATAAAAAAATAAACTTATAATGAACTTTATAACTAAAAGCAGTATTCTGCCATGCAAGTCAATGGCAGGCATAAGACAACCTGGCCAGTGAGCAATGGTTGCTAAGGGGGGAGGCTCAGTGTGGGACATGATATGCACTAGCCGGCAATCCTATGCAAATGAGGGGAAGGATAGTGAATCCCAGATTACCCCAGGGAGTGAGGCAGGTCTCAAGAGTGTAAGAATATAAATAGCTGGGTGCAAAACTACGATATAGGTGACATCATGGGGGGTGTCGGGTATACTGTAAGTAGATTGGAGCCCTGTGGCTCAGGACTGCTCTTAGCTTAGCACAGCTAAGCTAGAGGTGTGTCCAAACTGCCTAGCACTCCTTACAAAGTGTAAGCAGGTGTGCGTGCTGTGCACTAGGTTTCACAGGAAGAATAAGGAAGTTAAACCAGGAAATAACAGCTCTGTGCACATTTGAGCACTCTGTTTGCACGGCACACACACAGGCTTAAACAGGGAGGCAATGGGAAGGGAAAACAGCAGTAGGAAGGTAATCAAGGAGAATTAGCTGAGCTGCCAGGTGAAATGTATCAGAATCAGCTAATTACACAGGCAGCAGACTAGCCCAGCCCAGAACACTACTATAAACTAAGCAAACATCTTCCCCTCTGGTTTTTCCACACTCTACACCACCAGTGTATACAAGCAGGGAAATTTTAGCAAACAATCCTGCAAAATGAGAACGGCTGCAGCAGGCAACATAGAACAACATTTGCAAGAGGCTGAGGGTGGTGAGGATGTGAATGCTGCCGGACAGCCCACAGTGAGGAGACAGAGAAGAGTGAACAGACCCAGGGTAACCTACCAGGGGCTACATGAGCTGCAGATAGTGGAGCACTATAAGGTGGACAGAGACCTCCTACAGCAAATCGTTGAGCTGTGCAGGCCACACCTGACACATCAAACTGGCCGACGGGAACCCATCCCAGTGGATACCAAGGTATGTGTAGAATAAGGAATACTAGCCACAGGTACCACCCAAAGCACAACTGGGGATATCATGGGCATCTCACAGGCATCAGCATCCAGAGTATTCCAACAGTTCATGGATGCCATGTGAGCACATGCCAGTGAGCACATGTATTTCCTCAACACATGTGAGGTGTTGACCAGCAATATGCATCTCTTCCACCAAATAGCAGACAACCCTGGGGTAGTAGGTGCTATAGACTGCATGCACTTATGCATCAAAATGCCACCCGGTGAGCAGGGTAGGGCCTACATCAACTGCAGGGGCATCCCCTCCATCAACTGCCAGATCGTATGTGATGCCCAGGGCATTATAATAAATTTGTGTGCTGGCTGCCCTGGAAGCTATGACGATTCACACATATGGCAACTGACGCAGCTGTACCACAGATTTGCTGATGTGGACATGCCCAACGGTCACCTAGTGGGGGATGCTGGATAACCACTGGAGCCGTGGCTGATGACACCCTTCAGAAATGAATGAACACCTGAACAACAATGCCATAATGAGGCACACACACAAGCTAGACATATAATAGAGCATGTGTTTGGCATGCTCAAGTCATGGTTCCAGTGTCTGGACACATCCAGTGGAGCCCTGCAGTATTCACCAGCTACATGTACCCAAATTGTTATGGTATGTGCTATGCTACACAATGTGATCTTGTGGAAACAGCTGCAGCAGGAATAGCATGGGGCAGGGCCACACAGCCCCCCCCCCAATGCCAAGGCCTGTACAGGCACAGAGTGACTCAGAGGAGGAACAACCTGAGCCTGCCCCAATAGGCAGAAGGAGGCATGCTTAGTATGCCCTGGCCTTGGCAAAGGTGCAACGCATAACATATGTGCTGACACAGTAGGGACCTAGGGAATGACACCTCTCTCTGACTCGCACAGACAGTAAAACGTATGCCAAACATGACACTACCTGTGCCCAACCATGTATAGGGAGTTTACTATGTTCTTCTGACATAGGCAGCCCTCCAGCACCATCCTCAAGTCCAGCACACCTTCAAGGTAAGTCAATCAACCTACCAATTTCCAAATGGAGTAGAATGTGTTTTTACTTGTAGCTATGGTATGGATGAGACCATGTAAGAGGGTTGGGTAGCCAAATGTCAAGGCAGCAGACAGTAGACACCCATAGTGGCATCATGACATCTGTAACACATACTGGAGTCACCATAGTAGCCAGTACTACACAGGGTGACAAAATCCACTGCAGGAAATGGCCTGAGTGACATGTGTGCCCATAAGAGCAACACATGCCAGTCAGGAAGGTTCACATACCCAACAACAGTCTCAGCCAGCAGGACAGGTGAAGACAAACACAAACAAATGCTTTATTATGGCCTCTGAATGTGCCCTATGGGTAACCCCTCCCCCAGGCCTACACAGACAGACCACAGCAGGCCAGGCAGTCGGATGTAAGTTGTGAAGGCTAGGAAGTCAGAAACTAATGTGTAGGTAAACAAAGCTAGGATCTGTAGTACACTGGTAAGCCTCTAGCCAGCAGTATAGGTAAGACTACAGACCGAAATGGAGTACTTAACATACCAGTACAGTCCTAGCAAATGTGTACTAGTGTCAGGTGTGCCCCCCCATCCAACATACACTTAGAGTAACAGTCAGGTGTGCCCCATCACTCCTGTGCAGAACAGTAGAAGCAGTCAAGTGCCCCCCCGCTATGCAGAAATGTAACAACAGTCAATGCCAAATGACCAATGGATAACCTGCAGACACAACAAGCTACCTGTCAGTGTACAACACAAAAGTCAGCACCGCAGTACAAACTACCAGGACTTGATCCACACATGCAACACAGATGGCCATACTGGGCATGCTCACACAGAGGAATGAAGGCAATGTCAGTCAACAACATACTGAGAGGTCATATTGGGCATGCTCACATACTTAAACACATGAAGGCCATGTCTGCAAACACTAGTGAACCAGACATATCTGGCAGTTGCAGGTCTCAGTGCAGACACATGTCAGTATGCACCACTCCTGCCTTGCACACACAGTGGATAGGAATACAGACAAATATGTAAGGATAACACACTATAATAAGCCAATAGTACATGGGCATAGATGTGAGGAAGAAGGTGACCATGATAAGGAGCCATCAGGGCCTGTCCCAACCAGCACACAGCCAAAGGACCCACAACACATGAGGTGCAGATGTAACCCACTGTAGATACTAGCCACAGGTACTTGTCAGCATGACAGACTATGTGGTGCATGTGCCAGCTATGCAACAGGACTGTACAAGGAAGTAGCCATCAAGTAGCTGTATACACATACTTGTGACATATGACCCCGTGTGTGCCCACATGTGGCATGTCAACCCCTACATAAATGGTGTATGGCCCATGCACACATTACCCTCCCCATAGCAGTAGTATGACAAGCCTGCTGAGGTCATCCAATGTGAATTAATCCTTTGAGAGAGCTATAGCTCAGTAACATGCATGGCACGTCCCATAATTTCGTACTGCTGTAGTGACTTGTTAGGTAGTAGTACTAACCCCAGACCTGGCAATTGCGTGAGTGTGTGTTTGTGTGCGTGCCTGTCTCTCTCTGACTGTGTAGAGAGAAATCCCTTTTAGGCTACTCACACTCCGCACAATACATATATTCAACTTTGGCAAGGCTGCTGATGTCACTCACCTAGAAATACACCTCTGGGAAAGTGATAGAACAGTAATCTCCGTAGTATGTCCTGCAACTGCGTACTGCTGTAGTGTGATAAAGTAGTTAGGTAGGTGCTCGCAAGCCAGACTTGTCAACTGTGTGTGTTTGTGTATGAATCTGTGTGTGTGTATGTGTGTGTGTGTGTGTGTGTGTGTGTGTGTGTGTGTGTGTGTGTGTGTGTGTGTGTGTGTGTGTGTGTGTGTGTTTGTGTCTGACTGAGTAGAGAGAAATGCTTTTTAGGCTAATCGCACTCCAAGAAATACATATAGTCCACTTTGGCAAGGCTGCTAATGTCACTCACCTAGAAATACACCTCTGGGAAAGTAATAGCCCAATAATCTCCGTAGTGCGTCCTGTAACTGTGTATTGCTGTAGTGCAATAAAGTAGTTAGATAGGTGTTTGAACCCCAAACATGGCAACTGTGTGTGTGTGTGTGTGTGTGTGTGTGTGTGTGTGTGTGTGTGTGTGTGTGTGTGTGTGTGTGTGTGTGTGTGTGTGTGTCTATCTGAGTAGAGAAAAATGCTTTTTAGGCTACTCACACTCCACACAATACATATACTCAACTTTGGCAAGGCTGCTGATGTCACTCACCTAGAAATACACCTCTGGGAAGATGACAGCCCAATAATCTCCATAGCGCGTCTTGTAACTGCATACTGCTGTAGTGTGATTTAAAATGGTGGTAGGGTTCCATCTCCATCTATGGCAGTTCCAGATGTTTTGTGTGTGTTTCAGTGTCTGTCTATGGAGCAATGCATTATAGGCTACTCACTCTCAGTACATTACAAATGCCCTACTTTGGTAATCCTGCTGATGTCATTCATTGTGAAACACATCTTTGGGGAAGATGTACTTCAGTAATGTCTATGCCATGTACTATATCTGCATAGTGTAGTTAGGTAGAGGTTCTACCCCCAGACATGACATGTGTGTGTGTTTGTAACTTGTATCCTGTGTAGAGGTGGTTGTGAGTGTGTGACACCTGTGGGCAATGTGGAGGGGTTTGGATTATTTCATTTATGGTGGCCCTACTATATATCACAATGTCTACCATACACGGATAACAAATGTAAATTATCTGAGAGGCTGGGGTGCAAAGCCATACCCATACATGTGACATCAAGTCCAGCCAATCACAGTTAGCAACCCCAATGTGCCTTCACATGTGACTCACAACAGACATACCATGCCTGACAACATGCCCTGTATGGACAGATGACACTGACATCAGAGAATGCTGTTAATGGCCACAACAACAGCTGTTGGCTACAGAGTGACTAAGGCACTGTAGGGCAATTGCAAGTCGGCATGCGCTGGTTTGCGCGAAGCTCAGCATTGCTGACCTCTGGTTGCGGCATCTTGCACTGAGTTAGCTTCTATATTGCTTCACCAGTGTGGTAATTGCATACCGGCGGCCAAACAGGCTTACACCCACTTGTTCCTGAATACATACACGTAACTTTGTGTATTTAGTTCACATTTGTCAACCGGGACAATCCAACTGTATGCTTGTCCATTGTCAGCAGTAGCCCGGGGAGTAGAGCTCCCCACTGACCCCAGCTACTAATTCCAATTAATAATGAAGTGTTCACATTCATGGAGGGTAACAGACGTAGCATAGCTACGTCCCCTATTCTTCATGCTTAGTTTATGTTAACATGTCAGTATTATCCATGCTTAGGTCAGGTTTACATGTCAGGTATGACTGTTGACAAAGGTCAGTTTAAGGTGAAGTTGGATTCCTGTTTAACAGTTCTGGATAGGTTACATGCAGGTATTCAGGGTTGGTGTAGTTATTGCATACCTGTGTGGCACAGTGGAGGGGAATAATGAAGGAGTAGGTAGGTAGGTAGTGGGGGTGACATTGTAATGGTATAGTAGCCTGTAGGAATAATTGGATGGGGGCAATAGGGAAGGTTTGTCGGATGTTGGGATTTGTATGTGAGGCAGGACAAGAGGTGTCAGTTTCACTAGTTGATGTAGTGGTATAGAGTGTAAGTTGGGGGGGGGGGGATTTCGCAAGGTGGTGATCCTGTGCTCATCCAAGTGTGCTTGCTGTGTTCCTTCATGTGTTATTTATATGTGTCCTGTGGGACAGCTGAGATAATACATGTGGGTTGGGGGTTCCAGATTCTGACAATATAGTGGGGGAAGAGGTTGTCACCTACGTGTAACCTTAAACATTAATAGAAATGGAACAGGGGTTGATAAGTACATGGTGTGCATGGGGCACAAAGGGGGGAGTTAGTAGGGGAATTATCCAGGGATTTGCAGGACAGCTGCAGGGAAGGTCCACAGCTGGCCATGTCGTCTACGACAACAGCTGTGCATATACACTGCATTTCATGTT